>NW_024882300.1:0-254977 GCF_019059575.1 Amphibalanus amphitrite | reverse complement strand
AATATTTGCTTTCGTTTCACCTAGAGCAGTTTACACAGTGTGTGCCCGTTAGTGCACCATGCCATAGCATTCCCTAATCATTTCTGAGCCGCACTGTGAAAGAATGAAGGCGCTAGCACAGGGCTGACCGGCGCTACTAAAGTTTTCGTCCGTTGCGGTCGGGTGCCGCGGCGCGGTGGGCAGCCCGGGCGGCGCTCTTCACAAGATCTCGCGAGTGAGCATATTACTTTTGACTTAAGGTCAATATTTGACCTACTTATAGCAGTTTAAAGTTAAACGTCTGTCGAAATTGCGATCCGCGGTGAAAGCAATCCGCCCCGACCGCGACACCCGACCGCGCCGGACAAAAACTTCAATAGCGCCGTACTGCCCTGTGCTAGCGCCTTAATTTTTTCACGGTGTGACTCAGAAATGGTTAGGGAATGATATGGTATGATGCATTAACGGGCACACACTGTGTAAACTGCTGTAGGTGAAACGAAAGCAAATATTTGTTAGTAAAAAACTGCGATTGCAACATGATGACAAATGATTAGATCACCGTCAAATCAAAAAAGATGCGGCTTTTTGTGACCCCGCATGAGAAGCAGCAGGCTTCAGGGATCATTGCCATGTATAATTTTTGTCATTTGTATGAAATGAACGCACGCTAGCGGCGTTTGAAGTTGACAGTATCTGACAGTCATTTTACGACATAGAAAATGTCACGACGTCTGTCAAGACAGCCTCAGATTCAGATTCACTTTCAGAATCACATTCGGATCCCCTTAGATTTTCATAAAACTGGTCCATGGGTACAGTTTTGGACGCTGATTCCAACGGTGAAGTCTGTTTTTCGCCACATATTATACTTTGGCCCCTAGAGGCATTCAAACTTTTTTTGGGCGAAGGGGGACCCCCTTAGATTTTCATAAAAACTGGTCCATGGGTACAGTTTTGGACGGTGATTCCAATGGTGAAGTCTGTTTTTCGCCACATATTATACTTTGGCCCCTAGAGGCATTCAAAGTTTTTTTGGGGCGAAGGGGGACCCCCTTAGATTTTCATAAAAAACTGGTCCATTGGTACAGTTTTGGACGCTGATTCCAACGGTGAAGTCTGTTTTTCGCCACATATTATACTTTGGCCCCTAGAGGCATTCAAAGTTTTTTGGGGCGAAGGGGGACCCCCTTAGATTTTCATAAAAACTGGTCCATGTGTACAGTTTTGGACGCTGATTCCAATGGTGAAGTCTGTTTTTCGCCACATATTATACTTTGGCCCCTAGAGGCATTCAAAGTTTTTTTGGGGCGAAGGGGGACCCCCTTAGATTTTCATTAAAACTGGTCCATGTGTACAGTTTTGGACGCTGATTCCAACGGTGAAGTCTGTTTTTCGCCACATATTATACTTTGGTCCCTAGAGGCATTCAGATTCACTTTCAGAATCACATTCGGACCCCCTTAGATTTTCATAAAAACTGGTCCATGGGTACAGTTTTGGACGCTGATTCCAATGGTGAAGTCTGTTTTTCGCCACATATTATACTTTGGCCCCTAGAGGCATTCAAAGTTTTTTGGGGCGAAGGGGGACCCCCTTAGATTTTCATAAAAACTGGTCCATGTGTACAGTTTTGGACGCTGATTCCAATGGTGAAGTCTGTTTTTCGCCACATATTATACTTTGGCCCCTAGAGGCATTCAAAGTTTTTTTTTGGGCGAAGGGGGACCCCCTTAGATTTTCATAAAAACTGGTCCATGTGTACAGTTTTGGACGCTGATTCCAATGGTGAAGTCTGTTTTTCGCCACATATTATACTTTGGCCCCTAGAGGCATTCAAAGTTTTTTTTGGGGGCGAAGGGGGACCCCTTAGATTTTCATAAAAACTGGTCCATGTGTACAGTTTTGGACGCTGATTCCAGTGGTGAAGTCTGTTTTTCGCCACATATTATACTTTGGCCCCTAGAGGCATTCAAAGTTTTTTGGGGCGAAGGGGGACCCCCTTAGATTTTCATAAAAACTAGTCCATGGGTACAGTTTTGGACGCTGATTCCAACGGTGAAGTCTGTTTTTCGCCACATATTATACTTTGGCCCCTAGAGGCATTCAAAGTTTTTTGGGAAGGGGGACCCCCTTAGATTTTCATAAAAACTGGTCCATGTGTACAGTTTTGGACGCTGATTCCAATGGTGAAGTCTGTTTTTCGCCACATATTATACTTTGGCCCCTAGAGGCATTCAAAATTTTTTGGGGCGAAGGGGGACCCCTTAGATTTTCATAAAAACTGGTCCATGGTTACAATTTTGGACGGTGATTCCAATGGTGAAGTCTGTTTTTCGCCACATATTATACTTTGGCCCCTAGAGGCATTCAATTTTTTGAATGTCGTCACAATTATACAATTATACAGTCGCCACATATTATACTTTGGCCCCTAGAGGCATTCAAAGTTTTTTTTGGGGGGCGAAGGGGGACCCCCTTATATTTTCATTAAAACTGGTCCATGTGTACAGTTTTGGACGCTGATTCCAACGGTGAAGTCTGTTTTTCGCCACATATATACTTTGGCCCATAGAGGCATTCAGATTCACTTTCAGAATCACATTCGGACCCCCTTAGATTTTCATAAAAACTGGTCCATGGGTACAGTTTTGGACGCTGATTCCAATGGTGAAGTCTGTTTTTCGCCACATATTATACTTTGGCCCCTAGAGGCATTCAAAGTTTTTTTTTGGGGCGAAGGGGTACCCCCTTAGATTTTCATAAAAACTGGTCCATTGGTACAGTTTTGGACGCTCATTCCAACGGTGAAGTCTGTTTTTCGCCACATATTATACTTTGGCCCCTAGAGGCATTCAAAGTTTTTTTGGGGGCGAAGGGGGACCCCCTTAGATTTTCATAAAAACTGGTCCATGGTTACAGTTTTGGACGCTGATTCCAATGGTGAAGTCTGTTTTTCGCCACATATTTTACTTTGGCCCAGTTTTTATGAAAATCTAAGGGGGTCCCCCTTCGCCCCCAAAAAAAACTTTGAATGCCTCTAGGGGCCAAAGTATTATGTGGCGAAAAACAGATTTCACCATTGGAATCAGCGTCCAAAACTGTACACATGGACCAGTTTTTATGAAAATCTAAGGGGGTCCCCCTTCGCCCCAAAAAAACTTTGAATGCCTCTACGGGCCAAAGTATAATATGTGGCGAAAAACAGACTTCTTCATTGGAATCAGCGTCCAAAACTGTACACATGGACCAGTTTTTATGAAAATCTAAGGGGGTCCCCCTTCCCCCAAAAAACTTTGAATGCCTCTAGGGGCTAAAGTAAAATATGTGGCGAAAAACAGACTTCACCGTTGGAATCAGCGTCCAAAACTGTACCCATGGACCAGTTTTTATGAAAATCTAAGGGGGTCCCCCTTCGCCCCCAAAAAAACTTTGAATGCCTCTAGGGGCCAATGTATAATATGTGGCGAAAAACAGACTTCACCATTGGAATCAGCGTCCAAAACTGTACACATGGACCAGTTTTTATGAAAATCTAAGGGGGTCCCCCTTCCTCCAAAAAACTTTGAATGCCTCTAGGGGCCAAAGTATAATATGTGGCGAAAAACAGACTTCACCGTTGGAATCAGCGTCCAAAACTGTACCCATGGACCAGTTTTTATGAAAATCTAAGGGGGTCCCCCTTCGCCCCAAAAAACTTTGAATGCCTCTAGGGGCCAAAGTATACTATGTGGCGAAAAACAGACTTCACCATTGGAATCAACGTCAAAACTGTACCCATGGACCAGTTTTTATGAAAATTAAGGGGGTCCGAATGTGATTCTGAAAGTGAATCTGAATGCCTCTAGGGGCCAAAGTATAATATGTGGCGAAAAACAGACTTCACCGTTGGAATCAGCGTCCAAAACTGTACACATGGACCAGTTTTAATGAAAATCTAAGGGGGTCCCCCTTCGCCCCAAAAAAACTTTGAATGCCTCTAGGGGCCAAAGTATAATATGTGGCGAAAAACAGACTTCACCATTGGAATCAGCGTCCAAAACTGTTACCATGGACCAGTTTTTATGAAAATCTAAGGGGGTCCCCCTTCGCCCCAAAAAACTTTGAATGCCTCTAGGGCCAAAGTATAATATGTGGCGAAAAACAGACTTCACCGTTGGAATCAGCGTCCAAAACTGTACCCATGGACCAGTTTTTATGAAAATCTAAGGGGGTCCCCCTTCGCCCAAAAAAAACTTTGAATGCCTCTAGGGGCCAAAGTATAATATGTGGCGAAAAACAGACTTCACCATTGGAATCAGCGTCCAAAACTGTACCCATGGACCAGTTTTTATGAAAATCTAATGGGGTCCCCCTTCGCCCCAAAAAACTTTGAATGCCTCTAGGGGCCAAAGTATAATATGTGGCGAAAAACAGACTTCACCGTTGGAATCAGCGTCCAAAACTGTACCCATGGACCAGTTTTTATGAAAATCTAAGGGGGTCCGAATGTGATTCTGAAAGTGAATCTGAATGCCTCTAGGGGCCAAAGTATAATATGTGGCGAAAAACAGACTTCACCGTTGGAATCAGCGTCCAAAACTGTACCCATGGACCAGTTTTTATGAAAATCTAAGGGGGTCCCCCTTCGCCCCAAAAAACTTTGAATGCCTCTAGGGGCCAAAGTATAATATGTGGCGAAAAACAGACTTCACCGTTGGAATCAGCGTCCAAAACTGTACACATGGACCAGTTTTAATGAAAATCTAAGGGGGTCCCCCTTCGCCCCAAAAAAACTTTGAATGCCTCTAGGGGCCAAAGTATAATATGTGGCGAAAAACAGACTTCACCATTGGAATCAGCGTCCAAAACTGTACCCATGGACCAGTTTTTATGAAAATCTAAGTGGGTCCACCTTCGCCCCCAAAAAACTTTGAATGCCTCTAGGGGCCAAAGTATAATATGTGGCGAAAAACAGACTTCACCGTTGGAATCAGCGTCCAAAACTGTACCCATGGACCAGTTTTTATGAAAATCTAAGGGGGTCCCCCTTCGCCCCAAAAAAAAACTTTGAATGCCTCTAGGGGCCAAAGTATAATATGTGGCGAAAAACAGACTTCACCATTGGAATCAGCGTCCAAAACTGTACCCATGGACCAGTTTTTATGAAAATCTAAGGGGGTCCCCCTTCGCCCCAAAACAACTTTGAATGCCTCTAGGGGCCAAAGTATTATATGTGGCGAAAAAACAGACTTCACCATTGGAATCAGCGTCCAAAACTGTACCCATGGACCAGTTTTTATGAAAATCTAAGGGGGTCCGAATGTGATTCTGAAAGTGAATCTGAATGCCTCTAGGGGCCAAAGTATAATATGTGGCGAAAAACAGACTTCACCGTTGGAATCAGCGTCCAAAACTGTACACATGGACCAGTTTTAATGAAAATCTAAGGGGGTCCCCCTTCGCCCCAAAAAAACTTTGAATGCCTCTAGGGGCCAAAGTATAATATGTGGCGAAAAACAGACTTCACCATTGGAATCAGCGTCCAAAACTGTAACCATGGACCAGTTTTTATGAAAATCTAAGGGGGTCCCCCTTCGCCCCAAAAAACTTTGAATGCCTTGGGGCCAAAGTATAATATGTGGCGAAAAACAGACTTCACCATTGGAATCAGCGTCCAAAACTGTACCCATGGACCAGTTTTTATGAAAATCTAAGGGGGTCCCCCTTCGCCCCAAAAAAACTTTGAATGCCTCTAGGGGCCAAAGTATAATATGTGGCGAAAAACAGACTTCACCATTGGAATCAGCGTTCAAAACTGTACCCATGGACCATTTTTATGAAAATCTAAGGGGGTCCGAATGTGATTCTGAAAGTGAATCTGAATCTGAGGCTGTCTTGACAGACGTAATGTCACGACTGATCACCGATCACAATCATGCACGAGGCCGGTTTCAACAAAAATATGAAAACTATGTGATTTCAGATGCGCCAAACATTTCTTTGATTAGCCATATAGCGATTTACTCGGTTTGGTAAACTCGACTTTTTGGTATTTATGGCCACTCGTGAACCCCATTTGCATCACTGTGCCTCGCCCGTATTGGTGTTTTTCCAGCCGCGAACGTATAGGGGGGGGGGATGGTCCGTTGGACCCCCCCTTGCCGTTTCGCCCCTGATCGAGCTAGAGCTTCGCGGAAAAAAACGAGCGTGTTGCCCGTGACGAGAGGAAGCCGATGATACCCAATTTTAAGGTCCTAGGTCATTGGTTGACCTTGCAGGTCAGGTTTAAATGACCCAAAAGTCCGGAAAATCGGGACCTGTTAGAACGTCGTAAAGTGTGGCTGCTATGGGGTTTTCGGGGTGCTGATCACGAATATCATGTTAGTTTTGATCACAGATGATGTCTTCATGCATTTAGGCCAGATCGGGTCAGGTCAGGTCAGGTCAACCAGTAAGGGTTTTCGTAGGTGGCAACCGCCTCTGACAGCTTCGTAACATGTTACGAAGGCACCAAAACTACTTCGTAAATGTTCATATGGTTGCTAAATTCGAATTAAGCTAAAAAAAAACTGGCCTAGAAACATGTAAAACTCGAAAAAGTGAACCAAGGTCATCAAAGGTCAATGACCTGACCTGACCTTCAGGTGACCTTGACACCCACCCTAATGCATGGGGGCAACATCATATCACATCTTTGAACGCTTGAAACCACGAAAAGACTGCAAACGCGCGGCTAATGCGAGCCGACATACGCCGAATCGCGATTCCGGCCAAACATGGTCTCGAAAAGTAGGTCACAGGTCAAAGGTCATTTGGGTCAGGGTCATGAAATTTTCAGGGTAGGTGTAAAATTGATGAACGCGAGGGTACTGAAAGTTTCGTCGCGATCGGCCGCTTTTAACGCGAGTTATTCGCGAACCCCCCCCCCCCCTTATACGGGCGAGGATTAAGAATCATCTCTAACATTATTCGTAGCCCAGCTCATAGTGGAGAACCGTCTTAAAAACAAGCCCATGATCGTTTGTATGAACAATTGTTTGATTTTATCAACCATCGAAGGGAAACTGCCAATACGCAATGCGCATCATTTAACCCGCGCCCCGTTGGGCTCTGCCGAGCAACGCGCCCGGTTGGGGGGGGGGGCCATTTTGGCCCCCCTAAGATCTCGAGAACCACGCAACATAGCGACAAGCGGTAAACGGCGTTGGATAGCCCCAACGGGGAACTACCTTGTGACCCAATTTTATTGACCTAGGTCAAACCGATGACGTCACAGGTCAGGTCAAAGGTCCAATTTTCACCGTTTACAGGCACTTTAAGAAAAGCGTTGTAAAATCGAGTAAAATGCATTTCATTGAAAATCATCGATGGGGAAATGTTCTTCAAACAATATTTTGCTAGTTGAGGTCACTGATACCAGGTCAGGTCACAGAGGTCAGGTCACGGGGGGTCACAATATGAAAGTGTCGTGTGATACATGTTTTATGGTCCATTTTACATGACAAATGCGATTATATGGGTCAGGCAGCCTTTGGGGCCAGCTTAGATCACGTTTTGGTCAAGGTCAGGTCAAGGTCAGGTCAAGGTCAGGTCAAATTAGGTCAAATTTCAAAGTTAATATTTTTGCATAAAATGGGTATCGAATCGATGCAGCTCGTCACGGGGAGTTCAATGGTGGTCTTTGTTTTGCCGTACGTGGTCTAGAATTGCTAAAAATTGAGTTCAAAAATGTGACGTCATCATTTTTGAACAGTTTTTTCGCTATAACTTGGCCAAAAAACGAGATATCGATCTGAAATTTGGTATGTATATAGAAGAGCGCTGGAACTATCACATATATTCCGGTTTTTTCGAAATTCGGAAAATTTTTGGATTTTTTTAAAGTTTTTCTAAAAAAATCAATTTTTTGAGTTTTTTTGGTCAAAAACCAAAAATTTGAAAATCCGAGATAGCAGTTTTGTAGCGCCGCTTTTTGTCTACTAGACCATATAAAGAACTTTGAAATTGCTTGATAACTGTAGATTTGGTGAGCGTTTCAAGATTGCATGTTTTTTGCTCATTTTTGCTCGAACATGACCTCAGTTTGACCTCAATAACTCCTGACCTAAGGTGACCTAAGACTTGAAATTTGGTGTGAAGGTGTCAAATTGATGCCCGGGAAGGTACTGAAAATTTGGCGGCGCTGCGCGCCGCCGTTTTCTTGCTATTCAGGAAAAACCACGGGGGGGGGGCCAAAATGGCCCCCCCCCCCAACGGGGCGAGGTTAAAGCATTTAAAGCGAAGTATGTAGTGACGGCGTTGTTCATGCACCTGTAAAATTGGATGCGTTTCATATCCAACACAGCTTCTCTATCTTCTCCAGGGCGGTACAGAGCGTACAGAGTGGTCTGGGTATGTAGGTGACCTTTCCCCTCTATGCGTAACTGGCTGCTGTGTTACGTAGCGATCCGCGGTAAGCGACGTCCGAACGAATATAAAACTATAATGAAGAAACTACATTTTGTATCAGAGCTGTAGAGATTAGGCCACTGGAGGTCAGTAAAGGCATTTCTTTTACTCTAGTCAGTCGAGTTTCTTGACGTTTTTTCCTGCACTAGTCGGCTCATCGCTCATGAACTTACAGAGCTGGAAGTGATGGAACATCGCATAAACGATGACTTTTAGTCCCACTTAATCGATAAAACTTTTAAATCTCATTCGCTAAAGTGGCCTAAGATTTGGTGATGATGTCAACGGTTTTGCCTCCAAAGGGCAGAACCGCCAAAAGCGACGTTGTTCTATTTCTTTTTTTTTAAGCGGCGCAAGGCCCGGGTAGGTCATTGAATACGGAGCGAGTAAAGCGAGCGAAGCAAGCGAAGTCTTTCGTAGATCAACGGAAATTTCTGAGTGTGAGCGGCCTTTGGTTTGCGAGGCTTATAGCTCAGCCAGCAACCACTTGACCGATTTACTTGCGATTTACTTGATTTATTTACTTGCGGATTTTACTATTTTTGTAGGTTAGCTTCATTCCTTCTACCAAGTATTGGACTATTCCCAATGCATGTGGGTGACCCCTTATGCACGTGCCACGTGCAAAACGAAGTGTCAGTTTTGTAACAATGGCAATGTCTCGGTAACTACTGAGCCGATTGCGCTAAAACTTGGCATGTAGGTACTATAGGTAGGCACCCACTAGGCAATGCATTTGCATGTGCCACAGTTGGGATGCTGCTGCACATGCGCACGTGCAGGGGTCGATTCCAGATCTCGAGAATGGCTGGACCAATTGCGCTCAAATTTGGTACGCGGTTAGGGACCGGTTAGAAGGGTGCCGTACAAAACTCAGTTGTGGCCCATTTTGCTCGTGAGCACGTGCAGGGTGCCGCTTCAAGATCTCGAGAACGGCTGGGCCGATTGTGCTCAAATTTGACACATCGCTAGAGACCGGTTAGTAGGGTGTATTGCACAATGCACAAGTTAGTTGGAGGTACCCTCGCAATTTCGCACGCGTAATTGCGTCTAATTGCGTCACCCTCTCGCTTGCTCCGTTGGTCGCCCCAAAAGGCGTTTTACTGGTCAATATGCTTCGAAAGAATTATGATTAGACGTTAGCCCTCTCCGGCACAGGGGCTGGGGGGGGGGGGTTAACCCTCGCACGACCAGGCCATTTCTCATAACACGAACGACCAGGGGAGGGGGGGTTGTTACGACCCCCCTGGCGTTTCGAACGGAAGGTCGTAGAGCTTAGCGGAAAAAACCAACGGATTGCTCTCAACGAGATCTCGCGATTGGTGGTATATTTTTGGTCCTAGGTCAACATTTGACCTACTTATGACCGGTCAAAGGTCAAATTTTCCGAAAAAATCAAACTTTTTCAACTTTGCGCAACGATCGCGGCAAAACGGTGAGAGATATTAACTTCAAACCTTCAACAACGTATTCCCCACTCAATTCTGCATCATATATGGTGTTTTTGGTGTATTTACCCTATAAAAGTAAGAGGCCTATTGCTGATGAGTGATATGGTGTCACATCACCCTCCGGTGTTTGTCCCGATTCGTCGGCTGTTGACCACTGCTCCGCTATAAATACTGTAGGTAACGACTCAGAAAAGATATGTGGATATCCACTGCAATGTGGATAGCGTCAGCAGAAAACCTCGGGACTCGGTACACACTTCGTGAAAATCCGGCCGGAGGCTGTACCTCTTATGACGTCATAACTCCGTGACCTGACCTGACCCGGTCAATTTTCTTGCACCACACGATAGCCAATGCTTGCCCCAACATGCATGGGAAGTTTCAGCATGATCCATCAAACAATGTGGGTATCACCGGCAGAAAACATAGGGATTCGGCGCACACGTTTGGTAACTGTCGGCCGGAGGCTGTACCTCTTATGACGTCATAACTCCGTGACCTGACATGACCCGATCAATTTTTTTTCGGCAAAAGATGCGCAAAGGTTGCCCCAGAGGGTATTGAAAATTTCAGCCCGCTACGACAAGCCGTTTAGCGTGCACTTCGAAAAACCTCAGGGGGGGGTTGATACACCCCCCCCCTAGGCGTTCTAGGGTTAACCCTCGCCGGACCTATAGGTTTTCTACATACGCGCCGGCCGAGGGGGGCGGGTACGACCCCCTCGCCGTTTCGCCCCTGGTGGAGCTAGCGCGTCGCGGAAAAAACGAGCGTGTGCGCCGTTACGAGACGCAGAGATTGGTACCCGATTTTAAGGTCCTAGGTCGACCGGTGACCTCTGAGGTCAGGTCAAGTGCCCCAAGGTACGGTTCAGTTTTTGGTGAATAACTTCGCAAAAAACGGCCGCAGTGCCGCGATTTTGGCAGCATCGTGTTCGCCTCGCTCAAGCGCGTCGAATGATATACTTTTTTCGGGTCAGGTCAACTTTGGGTGTTGACCTCAGGTCAAGGTCAGGTCAGCACCCCCCAGATCACTAGTTTGTTTAACCCGCGCCCTGCTGGGGGTCCTGGATTTGCACGCCCTGCTGGGGGGGGGGGTGTTTGAACACCCCCCTTCTAACTCGGCTCCTGGGCCACGCAGCGATACGCGGAAGGCGGCATTCGAAAGAGCGTCAAAAATAATGAGGAAATCACTTCGGTCAATTTTGTGGTCAGGTCAAAGGTCAGGTCACCAGAGGTCATTGAAGGCAAAATTTCGCCGATTTCCAGGTCGAATGTCGACAATTTCCAAGAAGCCAACGCATAACTCGGGAACCAACAGAGCTACAGCGCCGCGGAAAAGCGCATTCGATAGCCCTATTAACACGCCCTTTCTGAGTAATTCTCTCAGATTTGACCTAACGTCAACGGTTTTGCCTGCAGGGGGCAAAAACTGCAAAAATAGCCGATTTTTTTCGGAAACAGTTTTTCTGCAATAACTTTTGACCCAAGCCTTGTACGAGCTTACTTTTACCGTCATCGTTCCTCTCGTCAAGACGCATCGAATGAACTATAACTTGACCTTGAAAGGTCAACTTGAAAATTTGACCTCAGGTCAAGGTCATGACCTGACCGGAAAGGGTCATGTTGCATATCAGTCGATCCGTATCGTCGAGCTGAACACATCTAAGACATTTTCGTCGCTCTAGCATGCCTCTATCAAAACTTATTTGCGAAAAACTGTTAGATACCATTCGTGACCTAAGATGACCTCAGGGCATAAACAGGGGTCACGGACACCATTTCCATGTTCAGTGTGTCTAAACCACTTGTAATTCAGTGTTTGGGAGTGTTTATAATGTCTTTCGTCCAAAAGAGGCGCATTTCAATTTTCTCCCATTGACAATTATAAGGTCGCAAAATTGACCTGACCTTAGGTCATCGATATCAAAATTCTGAGATATACATTTTGTACATGCTATTGCTCTTAGCAATCGCTGAAAGTTTCAAAGCGATCGGTCACTCGGTGTAGTTATGAAGACATTGAAACTTTTTATGAGGTGAGGTCACTTCAAGTGACCTGGTGACCTGACCTTGAATGACCTTGGTCTGAAATTTTCACAACATGTGTAGAATTGATGTATGATAAGGTGTAACAAAAACGGCGGCGCTCTGCGCCGCCGTTTTTGAGATATTCGCGAAAAACCACAAGGGGGGTGTTCAAACACCCCCCCAGCAGGGCGCGGGTTAAAGAGGTCATGTCGCATATCATACGATTCGGCAGGTCTTCCTGAGTCCATTGGTGACTTCCCTGACTCGCTAGCTCAATTTGATCAAGAGTTATTGACGAAAAACTAATATGACCTTGATGACGTCATAAATGACGTCACGCAAGGTCTGCATCTGACCTTGCAAGGAGTGCATCAATCACGATTCTGTGTGCTTGAGATGGTTAGAGATCGTTCCCGGCGCCAGAATAGCAGTTTTCATTTTTCCCCGTTGACTTATAATGGTGAGGTCACGAAAATGACCTGACCTCATATGACCTTTAGGAAAAATCCGAGATATACAAGTTGTGAGACTCATAATGGATACTAGATCCTGCAAGTTTCATTTCCCTGTGACATCTCCTCTGGCAGTGAGGGCGTTGCGAAGTTGCGACATCTGAAGACCGTGCAGAGGTTCACTTATGACGTCATAGGTCAGTGACCTGACCTGACCCAAAAATACGGTTGGTGTCAAAAGCTCCGGCTTGAATCAAAGGTCAGGTATGCCAAGTTTCAGCTCTCTATCGCCAGCGTGTTCGGAGCTATCGCGAAAAAAAAAAACTATGGGGGGCGGGCCCCCCTCGGCCGGCTAGGGTTAATGCACCCCCTCCTAAGGTTTTTTTTCTTGCGAATAACTTGCGTACAAAGTGGCCGATTGCGACCAAACTTTCAATGCCCTCGCATTGATCAATTTGACACATACCTACCCTGAAAATTTCATGACCCTGACCCAAATGACCTTTGACCTGTGACCTACTTTCCGAGACCATGTTTGGCCGGAATCGCGATTCGACGTATGTCGGCTCGCATTAGCCGCGCGTTTGCAAGCTTTTCGTGGTTTCAAACGTTGAAATATGTGATTTGATGTTGCTCTCATGCATAAGGGTGGATGCCAAGGTCACCTGAAGGTCAGGTCAGGTCATTGACCTTTGGTAACTTCGGCTCACTTTTTCGAGTTTTACTTGTTTCTAGGCTAGTGTTTTGAGCTGAATTCGAATTTAGCATTCATTTGAACATTTACGAATTAGTTTTGGTGCCTTCGTAACATGTTACGAAGCTATCAAAGGCGGTTGACACGTACTACGAATATCCGTCACGACCCCTACTGGTTGACCTGACCTGACCTGACCCGACCTGGTCTAAATGCTTTAAGACATGATCTGTGACCAAAACTAACACGAAATTTGTGATCAGAGCCCCGAAAACCCCCATAGCAGCCATACTTTACGACTTTCTAAAAAGTTCCCGATTTTCCCGATTTTTGGGTCATTGACCTGACCTGGAAGGTCAACCGATGACCCAGGAACTTAAAATTGGGTATCATCGGAATCGTCTCGTGACGGACAACACGCTCGTTTTTTTCTGCGAAGCACTAGCTCGATCAGGGGCCAAACGCGAGGGGGGGGGGGTGTACTTACCAATCCCCCCTTGCACCGTCGAAGGACGCAAAATGGCCTGTGCCGGCGAGGGTTAATGATAAACATGAACATGAACATGAAATTAAACCATGAAATTGAAATTGAAAGTGACCTAGAGTCAAGGTCATGACCTAACCATGGAAAGAAGATGCTGCACATAACCGATGCTTAGGTATGAAAAATTGTACACTAGGTGCTTACTAGTGAAATCACTTACAGAAAATCAGGATAACGTTTACTAAAACAATGCTTTGGCGTTAAATATGACGTATGTCTGAAAATGGCGGGGCTATATTTTTGCCATCGATCTACAGATGTAATGAAGTTGACCCTCCTTAGGTCACTTAGAGCTATCTAAAAACAAGGGAAGAAGATTTTCAATGCACCCTTGTCCCTTATCATTGACAAAAAAAAAAAAAACAAGGAAGCCCACGCTTCGTTGGTGTATAATTTGGGCTTGTTTGTCTTGAAGTAAAATCCCTTATCATTACCTGGTGACGTGACATCGAACACCCCGGGTCGCTTTTACATGTGCGAAAAATAAGTATGTCATAAGTTGAACACACAAAAAAAAAAAACGGTAGCGTAGCGCTGGTGTAGCGCCCTCATGATAAAGTTCACCCAACACTTCTCGCGAGTCAAACGAGGCTCATCATGATTGAATAAGGAGTTAGCATTTTCAACAGGATTTGGAGAATGGTTGGGGATTGTTACGATAACGAATGCTTGCACTTATCACTGATTTCACCATTCTTTTTTTCAGATAGTGCCCTGTATCAAGGCCGATGTCAACGTTCCATGCGCTTCTGGGAATGTGAATAGGCTTGTTTGGGCAGTGACACGGCTTGCAGCCGTGACTAGGCAGCGGTAACTACGAAGAGACAACAATTACCGACCCGTCTACACGATATCACAATGCACCGGTGGAGAATAGCAGGTGAGACCCGGTGGTAATCGACCTTTTATCGAATGCTTGTGGCTAACGTGTGTGGCTTTTTTTGACCCTCGCCCATATTGGTGTTTTGCCAGCCGCGAACGTATAAGGGGAGAGGGGGGTCCGTTGGACCCCCTCCTTGCCGTTTCGCCCCTGATCGAGCTAGAGCTTCGCGGAAAAACGAGCGTGTTGCCCGTGACGAGAGGAAGCCGATAGTACCTAATTTTAAGGCCTTAGGTCATTGGTTGACCCTCCAGGTCAGGTCAATGACCCAAAAGTCGGGAAAATCGGGACCTGTAAGACCGTCGTAAAGTGTGGCTGCTATTGTTTTTTTTTTTCGGGGTGCTGATCACGAATATCATGCAAGTTTTGATCAGAGATGATGTCTTCATGCATTTAGGCCAGGTCAGGTCAGGTCAACCAGTAGGGGTCCTGCACTCCTGCCGAGTAGGTATTCGTAATAGGCGTCAACCGCCTCTGACAGCTTTGTAACGAAAGCACCAAAACTATTTCGTTAAATGTTCAACTGGTTGCTAAATTCGAATTCAGCTCTGAAAACTAGCCTAGAAACATGTACGTACAACTCAAAAAGTGAATCGAAGTCACCAAAGGTCAATGAACTGGCCTGACCTTCATGTGACCCTGACACCCACCCTTATGCATGGGACCAGCATCATATCAAATGTTTGAGCGCTTGAAACCACGAAAAGACTGCAAACGCGCGGCTAATGCGGGCCGACATTCGCCGAATCGCGATTCCGGCCAAACATGGCCTCGAGAAATGGGTCACAGGTCAAAGGTCATTTGGGTCAGGGTCATGAAATTTTTAGAGTAGGTGTAAAAATTATTACCGCGAGGGTACTGAAAACTTCGCCGCAATCGGCCGCTTTTTACGCGAGTTATTCGCAAAAAACGAAGGGGGTCCGTTCGACCCTCCCCCCTTATACGGGCGAGGGTTAACTTACCCAAATCTAGATGACTTTTTATCTAAATCTACGAGTATAGCTCCTACACGGCTTTGACGTTTTATTGCGTCAACCTCAGATAGCGGCTGGAAAAGTAAATGAATTGCACCAGAGAACGGTAATGCGATAAAAAAGTTAAATTAATCACGTAAAAGCAATTATAGAAAGTGCATTGCAGCTCATACATCTAGGCATGAATTTCACGATTACTCTCCTGAATCATGGCACACTATCTCTGAATGGCGAATAGTTATTTTATGGGCATCAATTTCTGCTTGGGCTTTCTCTAAAACAATAGCAAACCGCGAAGTAACAAAATGAGATTTGAGTAAGACGAGGCGCAGCAATCAGACCCCATTACTATAAAATACAATCTAGCCAGTGGCTGAAAAAAAAAAAACTATCCAAATAAAGCAGCCGACTGTTTTTCCGCGGTGATTATGAAGAAAGATGCAGTGCTTAACCCAGTTTTGTTCTCCGTTTCCAGCAGCCGTGGCGCTGGCCTGCGCTGCCGTCTGCCTGGGTGACGATACTACCGAACCAAGCATAAGCCCTTCGCCAGCCACAGCCGGAACCATGACGACACCAGAGTCGCCGAACTCCGGGTCCACGGTCGCTGCCAGTGCCGGACCTACGGCCGCCTCTACAGCTGCCAGCGCCGCCAGCGCCGCCTCTGACCCAGGGGGCAGCACGGCCGCGGCCGACCCGGCCACCTCGGCCTCCTCCGCGTCACCGCCGGCGACGGATGACGTCAGCGCGTCGACACCGACAGCAGCCGACGGTGACGGCGCGTCGACCGCGGCGGAGCCGTCTGCGGAGGGCGAGGCGGCGGTGGAGGTGACGACGACGGCGGCAACTGAGACGACAGAGGCTCCGAGCCCGGCGGCGGCCGTCGACAGCTCGGCGGAGACGGAGACGACCGAGACCGCCACAGAGTCAACAGAGGGCTCAGCAGCCACTACAGCGGCGTCAACTGCTGCAGAGACAGCCACGACGGCATCTCCAGCTGCCCAGACCTCTGCTGAAACGGTCCCGGAGGCAACGGAGTCTCAAGCGTCTGGGTCACCGCCCGCAGCGTCCACTGACGGACCATCGGAGCCTGAGACCACCATAGCCGCAGAAACGACGGCCACCACAGCAGCTGATGAGACCTCAGCGGCCACAGAGGCCCCTGTGGTGACCACCACACCCCCACCAGCGCCTACCACCCAGCCATCGACTGCAGCACCGACCGCAGCTGGGGACACATCTCCAGCGGTCTCCCCAGCTGGGACGCGGCCGCCGAGCCCCGGGCCGGCTGGTGTCAGCAGTGCGGGGACAGAGCCGACAGCTGCCTCCCCGGCCGTCAGCACCGAGCACCCGGCTAATGTGACAGCCAGTGAGCGGACCAGTGAACGGACCACGGCCACACCGCCCGTGGAGACCTACGGCTACCCGAGGGTAAGCGGCGCCTCTGTGTCCGATCCCATCTAATCCCCGGTCCGCTGGAGTCATCAATCAGGCTGGGGATAAAACGGCACCGCCAGGCATCAGACGTCTGCCTTGGACCGTCCTCCCCGATTCGCCATAGACCGTCTCCGGACCCTCCCTCCCCTCCCCTCCCTCCCCTCCCCTCCCGACGCTCCCCTCCGATCCTCCTGGCGGGCACCTCTCCGCTTTCCCTGACCCTCCCCGAGCCCCTCTGATCCTCCCAGCGCCTCCGCACACTGGGCCGGGGGTCCGGAAAAGTGCTAGAAATTATTTGTGATTGAGTCGTTGATCTCAGTGACAAGCAAACATGCTAAAAACGAAGTGGGGCTGCTTAACCCTCGCCGGACCTATTGTCGGACCCCCCACCCCCTCGGCCGGCCGAGGGGGGAGGGTTCGTACTTCGTACGACCCCTTTTTGCCGTTTCGCCCCTAATGGAGCTAGAGCCTCGCAGAAAAAACAAGCGTGTGCGCCGTTTCAAGGCGGAACGATTGATACCCGATTTTAAGGTCCCAGGTCAACCGGTAACCTCTGAGGTGAAGTCAAAAAGCCCAAGGTAGGGTTTGGTTTTTGGCAAATAATTTCGCAAAAAAATGGCCGCAGAGCAGCGATTTTGGCACCATCGTGTTCGCCTGGCTCAGGCGCGTCGAATGGTATGCTTTTTGTTCGGGTGAGGTCAACTTAACCCTCGCACGACCAGGCCATTTCTCATAACACGAACGACCAGGGGGGGGGGGGGGGGTTGTTACGAGTCGTAACACGACCCCCCCCCTGGTGTTTCGAAACGGAAGGTCGTAGAGCTTAGCGGAAAAACCAACGGATTGCTCTCAACGAGATCTCGCGATTGGTGGTATATTTTTGGTCCTAGGTCAACATTTGACCTACTTATGACCGGTCAAAGGTCAAATTTTCCGAAAAAATCAAACTTTTTCAACTTTCCGCGGCGATTGCGGCAAAACGGTGGGAGATATCGACTTGAAACCTTAACTATCGTGTTTCTTGATCAATTCTCTATCGTTTGGTATGTATTTCGTTTCCCTAGCTCTAAAAATGGCGCGTTGGGAGCGCCGGAAGTCGGCAAGGTCACAGTCGGCGGCAGAAATTCGAAATATCAAAATTTAAATTTTTGAAATCTGATTGTATTTTTGGATTTGGGAGGTCCATTTGCTCCCTATAGAAGCTAATATTGCTGCATATTCCCATTGAGGTGACAAGAATTAGCAAAATAGTGGTTCGGGCGCTTTTCAAAAATAGTACCGGACGCTGTTCCTCTTGTGACGTCATAGCTCCGTGACCTGACCTGACCCGGTCAATTTTCTTGCACCACACGATAGCCAATGCTTGCCCCAACATGCATGGGAAGTTTCATCATGATCCATCAAACAATGTGGGTATCACCGGCAGAAAACCTAGGGATTCGGCGCACACGTTTGGTAACTGTCGGCCGGAGGCTGTATGTACCTCTTATGACGTCATAACTCCGTGACCTGACATGACCCGATCAATTTTTTTTTGGCAAAAGATGCGCAAAGGTTGCCCCAGAGGGTATTGAAAATTTCAGCCCGCTACGACAAGCCGTTTAGCGTGCACTTCGAAAAAACCTCAGGGGGGGTTGATACAACCCCCCCCCCCCCCTAGGCGTTCTAGGGTTAAGGTATTGACCTCGAGTCAAGGTCAGTTCAGAGCCCATCAGGCCACGAACTTAATCGAAGGAGGTCGTATCGCATATCATTCGATTCGGGAGGTCTTCCCGAGTCCATTGGTGGCTTTCCCGAGTCGCTGGCTCAATTTGATCGTGAGTTATTGACGAGAAACTCATATGACCGGTGTGACGTCATAAATGACGTCACGGAAGGTCAACAATGCAAAAGTAAAGCATCGGATCTTGCAAGGAGTGCACGAAATCACGATTCCGTGTGCTTGAGATAGTTTGAAATCACTCCATGCGCAAAAACAACAGTTTCCTTATTTCCCCATTCACTTTTAATGGCGAGGTCACGTGACCTCGAAGAGTAGCAGGCATTAGCGAAAATTGCGAGTAGGGCACGACAGAAAGATGATTGGTGGTTTGTATGGCATGGCCATTTTTAGCGGCTCGAAATAACATTTCTCAAAAAGTCTAACTAAAGAGCAAGTTGTTGTTGATTATCACTGACTTGTGTTTAGGGGTTAATAATGACTGAATTTTTTAGTTTGGCCCAGAAATGTTGACAGCATTGTGTGCGTTGATCAATTCGGAGCTCAGGGACATATATTTTATTTGGATTATAAGCGTTTGTTTTTCACAACTTCCAGCGTTTTAACCCGCGCCCCACTGGGGTCTGCGTATAACACGCCCTACTGGGGGGGGGGGGCTATTCATAGCCCCCCCTCCTAACTCCGAAACTACTGGGCCGATCGTCAAAATTCAAACGGCATCTGATAGCCCCGGAAAAACTGTCGAGCGAAACCTAATTTCATTGACCTCGAGGTCACCGATGACGTCACAGGTCAGGTCAAAGTAAAAATTATTAGCATTTTGGCTTCTTCACGTTTTGGGCCCTGGCCGCCGTCTTACAAGTCAGATCAGGCTCATTTTTGGTTCACACACTCGTGAACAGATGCTCTAGATACTCTGAGGGTACCAAACTTGTACTTTGATTTTCAGGTCAAGGTCAGGTCATCACAGGTCACGAAAATATGATATCATCCGTCGGTCACGTGACACATGTTTTATGGTCCATTTAGGTCAGAGATTTCGAATTTGATGTCGTTTGTGTCATTTGAGGTCATTTTGAGCCAAATTTAGCTCAGGTCAGGTCACTTTCAGGTCAAAAAAGGTCAAATTTTGAAGTTAAAATTTTTCAACAAAAAAGGTGTCTATTGGATGCAGTTTGAGCTCAGGAACACGATGGTGCTATTTATATTGGCGTACGATGGCAAATTCATGCTGAAAAATTGATTTGAAAAATTAATAATTGTTAATTTTTTGCAATAATGCGTATAACTTGGCCATTTTTGAAGATATTTAGCTAAAACTTGCTAGAGTTAGTCATAATAATGCGTTCTATGACATATATTCCGGTTTTTACGAAAAGTCAAAATTTTTTTGAAAAAAAAAATGTAAAAATATAAATTTTGAGTTTTATTATATAAAATTTTCTAAATTTTCAAAATTTCGAAAATCCGAGATAGCAGTTTGATAGTGCAGTCTATTTTGAGTCCTCTCATGTAAAGGAATTGGATCTAGCTTAAAAACTGAGCTCTTGGGAGCGATTGCCGTGGTTCAATGTTTTGCTTCGAAATCGGCCGAACATGACGTCACTCTGACGTCATTTCCGGCCGACCTATGGTAGGTACGAAGTTCAAATTTTGACACAAGGTGTCAAATTGATGCAGCCGAAGGTACTGAAAGTTTGGCGTCGATACGTCAAGCGGTTTGGAAGTTATTGCAGAAAAACGGGAGGGGGGCTATAAATAGCCCCCCCCCCCCCCCAGTGGGGCGCGGGTTAAAGAGCGCCGGGCCTTCAGTAGAGCGGCGAGGTGACAATTGCCCCTACATCATGTGGTTTACTGGCGCATACCTCGAAAAGTAGCAGGGAAAAGCAGCAAAGCACCTATATGGAACAAAAGATGAGTAATCAGAGGCTAGTATAAAATGTTCATTTTTAGCCGCTCGAAATAACGTTTTTATAAAAGTCTAATTAAAAAATTGGATATGATTTTAAATTACGTCTTGCAGCTGCTTGCAAACAGCTAGCTTATCTTGCAGAAAAGCGATGCAATATGTCAGAATGATGTTGGCACAGTGAACAACAGTGCCCTGAACTAGTCTGACAGGAAATTTCGTTCAAAACGACGATTGGTCAACTAATAAATTACCACTAAAGTTCATCATTAAAATCGGTAAATGTGGTGGCCTATAGAGAGCCTAAATTGTCTTGTGTTTGGTGACAACTGACGACCTCAATTTTGACCTTAGGGCAAAACTAGCATCGGAATCGTATTCTTCGATCAATTTGGGATTAAATGATACCTATTTTGTTCATATTGCGGACAGTCAGTTTGGGGGAATTTCTAGCGCTTTTTCAGGCTGCCGGCCTACAGTGCTCCGTGGCGCTGCATGATGAATTCCATCCCCGCCTCCACTCCCCCGAACCTCTCCGACCCTCCCGGTGCCTCTCAGGCTCTCCGTTCCTCCCCACCCCCACTTCCCTAAATCACTCCGACCCTCCCGGTGCCCCCTCCCCTGACTCCCGTCCCTCCCGCACTTGGTCGGTAGCGTCTCAGCCTGCCCCCTCTCCTCCCCCTCCCCCGGTCATCCTTTCAGATGAGTTCCGGGTGGACCCGTCCCGGCACCGGGCTGTTAATCTGGCCACGCTGACGGGAATGTTCAGTGAAATGGCTTGTTTTTCATTAGCGGTACCCCGATCTGTGTGCCGCCCTCAGGAATGTTAGGCCCCCGCCATCTGAGGGTCTTGTCGCAGTGACTTCCTGCCCAGGCCCGACTGGTGATTTTAGAAACGGCCTCAGATAGAATTTACGTTTCTTGTTGATTTTGTTTGATATGAAGTTTAGGTATGTGCTACATCTGGTCCTGGTAACCCTGCGAATAACTGTATTTAGGTAGGTATTAAAGCATTGCAATGACGTTTAAGAAAGAAGCATGTTATTATCGGTAGGGGCATTATCATCGAAACTATTAAATGATTTCGGTAACTGCTTCGGTCCAGAGACTCCCAAATCGGTCCCCATAAGCGTGACGCGATACTGCTCGAACCGAGCACGTTTAGATGCCTCCTACGAGTCATCTCTGTCATTACCTGTTTCCGATAAAATGCTTATCCTACTAAATGAAAAAAGGTTTACCATGCCACAAGGCGGTCATTTTTTTTGCCGACAGACACTGTCATCGACAGCATCAAAATCAGCTCTCACAGTCCACTCAATTCTACAATCTACAGTCTCGTCTGACTGTCTATCTATCCATCCGTCCGTCCGTCCGTCCGTCTGTCCGTATGTACTTACATACGTCCGTCTGTCAGTTTATTTGTCCGTACGTCCGGCTGTTCGTCTGTCCGTCTGTATGTCCGTCCGCCCTTCCGTCTGTCCCCCTGCTCGTCCGTCCATGGCAGTTCGTCTGTCCGTCCGGGCGTTCTGCTAACTTTTGTTTGTTCTCTCTGAATGTGTATCCGTCTATTTGTTCGTTTTTTCGAATTATCTTTTGTCGTTTATTCTGTTAATGCTTTTCTTACTGTGAATCTGTCTGTCGGCCATCGTCGGGACTCAGGAGGTTTAGCTGCGGTGACTGCCCGCCTGAGCCACGGGGCAGCGGTGCGCCGAGCCAATCTGAGACTCCCGGCTCCCACCCACCACCGTCGCTCTGTTCCGCGCTGGTCTGAGGCCCAGCACTAGAAGCGTCGGTGTTACTTGCTGGCTGGCAGCGCCACCGTGGGACTCCCTCTGCCTCAGTCTGAGATTCCCTCTGCCTGAGTCTGAGACTCCCACCCCATCACCGGCGCTCTCTGCGCCGCGCCGCGCCGGTCTGAAGCGCCGGCCACCGCCCACGGCGCTGGCCGGCGGCGCCGGCGGTCATTGCCATGACCGTGAAGTGTGAGCGGACCGAACGGGATCGCGATGCGGCGGCGGCCGCTCTGGCCTGGCGGGACCACCTGGCACTGGGGCTGTCTGGGAGACTGCGACAGACCGTGGACAAAAAAATGGCTGTGGCAGACAGCTGCGACAGTCGGCGGATAAAAGACGGTCGACAAGAGACGACTGAACACACAATGAACAAAAGACATGACAAACAGACAAACCAGAGACGAAGAAAGCAAAAGATAAGATAAAGCACATAAAAACGAAAATTCAGACCGAGCTTTATATGTGGCAGCATAATTGAAAGCCAATATGAGTGAATGCATGCGCATGCATGCACACACATACATGCACAATACATGCACAGTTCCTTGGCGCGTTGAAGCACACTAACCGTACCGGCGACTGGTTGACAGAGTATGATGGCGGATGAGATGACTCGTCCTGAGACTGAGGGCGTCGTCACCATGGTGCTGCTGCCGCGCCGGATCAGCTTCCTGGCCTGGATGGGGGTGAAGGAGAGCCTGCTGAGGTCGACCATCCTCAACATCACCAGAGACAGCGTGAGCCACGAACGGGGCAAATATTTGCCATTCCAGATGCGTAAATTAATTAAACATTTACTTCAAGGGTCAATATAAAAATGCTACAGAGGTATCGTGTCATCATCGGGATACTGGTTTAATAATTAAAATGATTTGTTCATAAAAGCCTCGATGCGCCTAAGTTTAATTCAATAATTATGTTTCGTGATGGAATGAAAATGCATTTGAGCGGCATGAATTTCCGCCTATATGTTAGTGCACAAAATCTGACCATAACATTGACATAAATCCGTCGTTTTAAGCGCTAGTAACTCGTAAGTCGTATTTCCTTCATTATTTCAGGTTTCCAACGACACGGAGCTGGAGTGGGTTTACGTGTCGCCTTCTCCTGTCTACCGTCCGCCGCACATACTGCTCCACTTCCTGATCGTATGGCGGGGCGATCGGCCAGCACTGAGCACCGTTACACCGACCGGCGGCCCTGCCAGCACCTCAGCGGCCGGCTCCGCGCCGCCGGCCACCGCGACTCCGCTGACCTCTGACCCGGCGCCGACCCCGGCGACCTCTGACCCCTCACCGACACCCGCGGCGCGCCGGCGGCGGCGGCGGGCGGCCAGCGCCGACAGGGAGGGGGCCATACCCGCCTGGATGCTGGCCGAAATGATCGCGGACAACGCCGAGGAGATCGGAGACATGGTAGGTTATAACCGCAGGTTGTTGAAATAGAGAAGGGCTATTCGTTAGAGTTGTGTTCTTCTATTGGAGACGGGTAGCAGACGGGTGGCTGAAATGGGGACGGGCTCCCGAAATGTGTTATAAGCTAGGAAATACACCAAAAATATCGATCGTTAAATCAAACATTCGATGAAAGTCCGTTACTTTCGTGCTCATGAACACCTAGTTTAGGACAACCTGCGTTCATTTATGGTTTTATTCATTTGCTTTTAGTCTGCTAGCCTTTTCTGGACTTGCCCCGTGTTGATGGTTGAATTGAAGCCCCCTCCCCCCGGCCTTGGTGACCTATCTCCGCTGACATTGCTGCGCTCTCTCGCCAGGTGTCTGCGGACGTGGAGTCGACCTCGGCCGGCCTGGGCCCGCCCTCGTCCTCCTGCTCCCAGGAGGAGGGCCTGCTGGGCAGCAGTGGTCAGGTGATGGTGATCCTGGCCGCCGCCGCCGCCTGCTGTCTGTGCCTGGCGTGCGGCGCGCTCGTCTACGTGCGCCTGGTGCGCGACTCGGGCCACTGGGAGCCGCAGCCCGCCTACCACGAAGGGGTCAGTGGCTCCAACATTGTGCTCTATGACCGCAGCGCGCTCAAATGCGAGACCTGCCACTCGCCCTACATCTCGCCGCGCTTTATGTACAGAACCTGAGGCGCCGGCTGATCAGGCTCAGTGCACCTGTCTGGCTCAGCATTCTGCATAATTTTGTATCGGGTTTACCTTGCATCAGCATAATATTTTAAACAACAGCGCATTTATCGTAATTGTCCTAAGATCGTCATAACACTCGTACAATGTTATGACATTTTATTGCTATTGTTTGCTAAGCCAATTGTGTATTTCGGCGGGTAAGTCTAGTCACATTTTCTTACAATGGCTTGCACTAAACTGATGTAAATTATCTAAATACACCGTTGACTGGTCGGCCTGTGTTTGTCTCGCGCTGCCGAGTGTCTGACCCGCGCTACTGGGGCGGCCCTCTGCCAGGAGCGGGTCGGAGGGCTGGACCTGCACTCGGACACCGACTGCAAGAAGGGCGAGGAGCCGCCGGACGGCACCGGAGCCGAGGTGGTGCCGCTCACCGACGTATCCAGAACGCCGACCGGCTCTCAGCGCGGCGACGCCAGGGTCTGACGGCTGCCCGGGGTGTTACGACGACCCGGGGTTCTGTCGGCTGCTCAGGGTCTACACGGGGTTTACTTGGGGTTCTGACGGCTGCCCAGGGTCTGCCCGGCGTCTGACGGCTGTTCGGGGGCCTGTCCGTGTCTACCTGAGTCTGGCCGGGGTCTCTCGGAGGTCTGCCGAGGTCTGCCCGGGGTCTGACGGCTATTCGAGGTCTGCTCGGGGTCTGCCCGGGGCCTTCCCGGGAAGTGGCGCCTGTTCGGAGGCGACACCGGGGTGTGACGATTCGCTCTGGAGTCGTTTTGGTCTGGCATAGTGCGACGATGATAAAAGCGTCACGATCTGACCGAACATGGATGATTCTGGTGCGTGGAGAATGTGACAGAAATATCATGATTTTAAAAGAAGAGTGACAGACAGAGCTATGTTTTGTGCTACACAAAAGGCGTCAGTTCTCAGTTGGACGCGGCGGCACAGGTAGAGCTTGGGTCTAAAAGTGTGGAATAAAGAAGACGCCGGAATCCATCGGGAACAGAGACGACGCCAGAATCTGGTGAGACACCTCGACGGTGGAAGCCCATGCCAATTAGTCACGGTGTGCTGCTCTTATTGTCGTAGTGGAGACAGCTGAGACAAAGGGGATTGGAAACCTGGATTGGCTCGCACTGTGTGATGCTCGAGGCAGATAGCAAAGTACTTCGAACCAGATACAGAACAATAAAACAGTTTGCATGCGAGAGTCGTGACTAGAAATAGCAGGAGGAACGCGTTCATCAGTGATGTAATGCGAAACATAGGCATAAGTTGGGCATAAGGTATCTTCTAGTGTGCATTGACACTAGTTCTTCCTCGCAAGACAGTTCCAATGCTTATAATTTAGCATTTAGGCACTCAAATCGCGCCACAATAGCGATTTGCGACAGTTGCAAATGTGCTTGGATCAAAGTAGTAGTGCTATGAGACAGTCTGTGGTGCC
The DNA here is from genome assembly GCF_019059575.1 of Amphibalanus amphitrite. NCBI lineage: Eukaryota > Metazoa > Arthropoda > Thecostraca > Balanomorpha > Balanidae > Amphibalanus > Amphibalanus amphitrite. The sequence goes on along the minus strand of NW_024882300.1, from coordinate 229,151 downwards.
ACTTTAGAGCTTATGCTATTTACTGGAATTTTTTTTTATAAGGTGCGTGTTCATTGACTGATAGTATTACATATAAGTCCGTATGCGTGTCCTTATTTCTTTTGCTTTTAGATTCGCAGTTTGTTGTCGAGCGTCAATTATTTTGTGTCGCACAACTCAGTGCCCACTTTATCTAGGCACTTGTTGGGTCGTAAATTGAATAAATATGAAAATGAGCTAAGTCTTGTTTCAGCAGCCACGGGCACTTTTCGAAAACCGGACATCGGGGAGTATCGTTGCAGCATTGATATAGCCTTGCATCTCTGGAGGGCTTCAGCGGTAAAACTGGTAAAACATACACGGCGCCGGACTCGGAGACAAAGAACGTTGTCATACTGATACAAGTGCATACAAATATACAGATGTGAGATGCTACTAAAGCTGCACTAAACCAGGGCGGGCACACAGCACATGACGTGGTAACAGCAGTGCTCAGTGTTTACAGCCGCGTCCACAGAGCTCTGTGAAGCGCTCAGCCGCTGCTGTCGGTTCTAGTGAGACCGCCGGCCCGGGGCGTCCCACCGACTGGCGCCCTAATGGGTAGCTGGCAGTCCGTTCACCCTACCGGCTCCGTTATAACGTGCAGAGCAGCGCCGGCGGCCCGGCGCCGAGAAAAAATCAGCAGAAACTCGACGCCGGAGCTGCCGGAGCCCTCAACGCTCAGCCAGCAAACTAACACCACTGACGGCAAATTTCACATGCAAAACGCGCACTCTTCTCTAAATCTGTAACACGTGCCACGCTTTTTCTCTAGAATCTCGTTTTTAAGTCTGATGGCTTCCTGGTCTGTGTGCCAAGCTCGGTGCGGTTTTTTCTCGTCGGTCGCCGGCGGCCTGCCATTCAGTGCGAGCCTATAAAGGCGTGGTGTGGACGACCGGCGGCGCCAGTGGTGAGCCTCCCCGAACACAGCCGTCATGAGGAGCTCCACGTCGCTGCTGTGGCTGCTGGGCGCTGCAGTGCTCGCCGTCAGAGGTGAGAGTGATTTACAGCTTCCAGTTTATTGTCCAAATAACACCACCGACAGGCCCGGTCGCTTTAATCAATGGCACTGGCTACGATGCAAATATTTACGTTTTATACTTACTTTTGACAAATATTTGGTAAGACAAAATTAAATTGACAGTCCTAGATCACAGTAAAAAAGCATATGTGCCATAGTGTGGGTAAAATATTTTTTTATGGATGTCCAACATTAAAAAAGTTTATTTTTAAATATGCATCTGTCCAAATCTGCAAACACCCAGTGCACGACCCGTCAAGGCCCGCTAACACTCCCCTCCCCCCTCCTGCTGCGCCCTCCGGCAGCCGAGCACCATGACGGCCTGTTCAGTTTCGGCGGCCTCGAGTCGCTGCGGGACCCCGAGTGCGTGCCCGAGTCGTACCGCCTGCCGGAGCGGATCAGCGCCATCGCCGACGAGTGCATGCGCCGCGTGGAGCAGGCCTTCGAGTCGCAGGACGACCTGGACAGACTGAGCGCCGAGCTGGCCGTCCGTGAGTGGAGTGGGTCCGGGGGCAGGGATGCAGGACACTGGCCGTCCGTGAGTGGAGTGGGTCCGGGGACAGGGATGCAGGACACTGGCCGTCCGTGAGTGGAGTGGGTCCGGGGACAGGGATGCAGGACACTGGCCGTCCGTGAGTGGGTCCGGGGGCAGGGATGCAGGACACTGGCCGTCCGTGAGTGGGTCCGGGGACAGGGACAGGACACTGGCCGTCCGTGAGTGGAGTGGGTCCGGGGGCAGGGACAGGACACTGGCCGCCGTCCGTGAGTGGAGTGGGTCCGAGGGCAGGGATGCAGGACACTGGCCGTCCGTGAGTGGAGTTCAGGGACAGGGACAGGGACAGGACACTGGCCGCCGTCCGTGAGTGGAGTTCAGAGACAGGGACAGGGTTCCGGCAGTCCGTGAGTGGAGTTCAGGGACAAGGACAGGGTTCTGGCCGTCCGTGAGTGGGCCCAGGGTCAGGGTACCTACTCCGTCCGTGAATGGGTCCGGGCCCGGGGACAGGGCCATGGCCGTCCAGGAGTGGACAGAGGGGCTCTGTAGGGCGCTCGATATCAGATGTAAATTTACCTACTCGGCATTGAGATAAAGCTTTTGATGATGCCGTTCATAGTGGTGATAAAGGGTGGTTGCGATTAATTAAGTGCAAGTTATGCATGTAACTCTTCTTCAACTATGCGAAAGCCTTTGGTCTTAAGGTTGAGCTTAGATGCGTTTTAACATCCCATATGCTGTTCCTGTGTCTGTATGGGCTGTTTTCACCTTGACATTGACCTGACCTTGACCTACTGACCTTGACCGGGCAGTGAACGACCCGAAGAACCAGGCGCGCAGCATCGGCGGCTCGGTGCGCCGGTTCCAGCTCGGCATCCGCGACTGTATGGCCGAGAGCATGGGTGTAGTAGACGACGCCGGAGAGTTCGTCGAACAGAGGGTGAGCAAAGCTGGAGAACCGGCGGAAGAGCTAGCCAAATGTAATGCAGAAATTGTGAGAAATGCACAGCACAGGGGCGGAGCTTTCTATACAGTTGGTGGGGCGGCTGCTTCCCCCCCCCCCTCCAACTTCCTATTTTACCCCACCAATAAGCATTTTGCCCCATCAACTTAAGCTGATTTGTAAGACTTGTTGCTTTGCAAATTGACCTTTTTCGCATTGAGGAGCTTTGGAATGTCTGTGTACTAAACACCCGGTCTCTGACGCCGCCCCGTGTCTCCCCGCCGCCCGCCCTCAGCTGGAGGAGGAGATCTCGGCGCTGGGCTTCCCGGCGCCGTTCGAGCGGGACGTGCAGGCGGCGTCGCGCGCCTGTCTGCACCACACGCCGGACGACCTGAGCGTAGAGCAGCGCCAGAACTTCTACTACGTGTGCCGCGACTCGCTGCTCGAGAGCAGCTGCATGTACAAACGGCTGGCGCGCGACGACCCCGACCGCGCCCTCGACATCGGCATCCAGCAGACCGAGTGTCTGGAGAACCTGAAGCCAACGCCCACGGTGAGTTGAGCAGACTGTCTCCTCTCTCCCTCTCTATCCCTCACGCATAGCGCATATTTAACCCTGCAATAGTAAGCTGCAGATTCGGCTAAATGTGTTTTGAGCAATTGATTGTTAAAATCAGTGACCAATGGAGCCTTGCGGTTAAGACTTACAGTGATCTGGCCATTAGGGTCTCGTGGGTGATGCCTGATAGTGGGGCCCACATACATAATGATTTCCCGGTCCTCGGGTCTGGGGTCAAGCCAGGCAGCGGATTGTTTCTACTAAGGAGATAGCATCCTTGGAGTGCAATGACATTCTCTAGCCGTCTCTCTGTCTCGCCGTCTCTGACCCCATCCCGTCTGTCCGCTCCCCCAGATCGTGTCGGCCATGGACGAGTGTCGGGACGCTCACGAGGTGCCCGTCCAGTACGCCACGCTGCGGCGGCGGCGCAGTGTCCCCGACGCCGACGCCGAGCCTCTGGAGGGCTCCGGCGAGACTGAGGAGGCGGCCGAGAAGCCGGCGTCGGTCACCGAGCGAGTGCACCGGTTCATCTACTGCGTGTTCGACACGGTCGGCGCGCTGCGCCAGGACGGACAGCTGGACGTGACGACGCTCATCGAGCAGCTCAAGCAGTTCGAGGGAGACGAGAGGGTCAGTGCGGAACGCACGTCCAATAATTGGCGCGGTTTGGCAGGCTTTGATGGTTTTAGGATTTGTTAGATGATAGGTGCGATATTCTTCCCCTTCCGTTTTTGGCCACACCTAGGTACCTGCTTTTTTGCGTGTGTAAAGAAACCTGTGGCACGCAGCGCCGCGAAACCTGGTATAGCTTATGATGTATCGCCATTAATTTCTAAGCGTGGGTAATAGTTTTGACCCTAGGACACATCAGGTCAGGCCACCGGGTCAAGTTGACTGACCATGCCTCTAAAAATTTGTGATTCTGCCATTCCTACAGACCACTATCTGACCACTTTTGTTGTCGTGCCAAGCTTAGCTGTTTAGATGCTCGAGTGATTACCTTGACCTACAATTTGTGAGACAGCGTGACTGACCATTTCACGGTTTTGTCCGCAGGCTGTGAAGCTGCAGGTCGACGCTGCCACCCACTGCCAGGACAAGACTTCGATCGAGGAGTACAACATGTGCTACTACGACGACGTATCAGCAGGCTGCCACATCTTCAAAGTTCAGCAGGCCTTCCTAGCAGGTACGTAGAGTGCATATTTCTTTTATTATAAAAGATGGCAGTCGGTAATTAAAAAAAAAAAACAATGGAAATAATAAACAGTTGAATCCTAAATAATTTTTGTTTAATTAATATTTATCAGAAGGTCAAGCGGTAAATCTGCTTTTAGTCGCACAAGTAAACCGATTCATTAAAAAGCTTTGCAGATTGTATTGGGATGCAGTGGTATGAAATGGTAGCGAAGCCGTTTAGTAAGCGAACCACAGTAACGCATGCTCTATTGCGCCAGTGATTTGTTCAGGCACACCCTCCGTATCTCCTTCCCTCTCCCAGCTTCAGGTGATCCCTCACCGCTGCCGGAGCCAGGTTCTGATCTCCCCTTCCGCCTCCGCCTCCGTTCGCGTATTTACAAATTGCAACCGAGCTCCGCCGTAGGGTATTTTATTTCCGCCGTAGTGTATTTCACTTGGGGGATTTTCTACCATACATCTGCCTGAGCTTAGGTTAATTACAATTTGTCGGCGACGTTAAAAAATGATGCACTTTTTTCGCAGTATAGGATATCGCATGTGCATATTTCTGCCTTTTTGGGTGCGCTTTATTGGTTTTTCGTGAGTAACTCACGTAAAAACCGTCCGATCGCGACGAAACTTTCAATGCCCCCGATTTTATCAATTTTACACCTACCCTGAAAATTTCACGACCCTGACCCAAATGACCTTTGACCTAGGTGACCTATTTCTCGAGACCATGTTTGGCCCGAATCGCGATTCGGCGTATGACGGCTCGCATTAGCCGCGCGGTTGCAGTCTTCACGTGGTTTCAAGCGTTGAAACATGTGATATGATGCTGGTCCCATGCATTAGGGTGGGTGTCAAGGTCACCTGAAGGTCAGGTCAGCTCAATGACCTTTGATGACCTCGGTTCCTTATTCGAGTTTTACATGTTTCTAGGCTAGTTTTTGGAGCTGATTTCGAATTTAGCAACCATTTGAACATTACAGGGGGTGTAACGAAATTATACGGACACCTGTCTTCCCGCTGTAATTAAAAAGCAAAACAATCTGGTACTTTTTCTTTTAACTGAGCATGTAGCCACCTTTCATAAAAACACAGTGGTGAATGTTCTGGAGCATTTCAGCCAATGAATTCTCCAGCACACTGGCTTTGATGCGGACCAACGCCGTCTAAAGTAACCTGTGCCTGCGGTTGAGCAGTGCTTATGGCGTGTGGCTCTTCATACACCTCCTGCTGAACAAGAACCCACAGGTTTTCGATTGAATTGGGATCGCGACTTTTTCCAAGTCATAAACGTTGGCCCAGAATGATTGAAGAAGGTTCTATCGGGATCACTTTCCGTTCTTTTAGGGACTTTTAAGTAGCGCGCCGCCCCGCATGATCAGACAGCGTGGCTTGAATCAGGCATCAGTGCGCGTTCAGAAATCGTGCCCTCCTATGCCGTCTGGTTGAGCGCCTCCAATCATGCTCCACCACCTTCCCTGAAATGGCTCCACCCTTGACTATGGGGCAAAATATAAGGGACAAAAACACAAAACAAGACAGATAAAAACAAAGCAAAATTAACTCATTACCTAATGAAATTCAGGCTGGAGCAAAAACATAGGCCGTAATAGGTATCTATGTCAAATTAGAATGAAAGATTAAAATCAACCTGACCAGGCCTTACGGTCTGACCTGGTTCTAACCACCTTACTTCGCCTAGCTTAGCCCAATTTTCAACCTAGCCTACCACCACAACACCTGCAGAGGTACCTTCCTGGAAAAATGACGCCCAGGGAGGTGACTGTCCAACTTATTGGAGTACTACCATGATTGCTTGTCAAAATGTGTGTCATCATGCTCTTGTTTGACAAGTGATGTATAATAAATGTGATATTCAATAATTATCTCCTGACTGTTGACTGTTGAGTGGTCAAAATATTCAAATAATCAGAGTAGGTACAATGCTGTGCATAGTGCACACTAATCATGTTGTTTTTGTGTAGGACCTGTGCACATTGTTGTGTGCACTGCTATGTGCACCTTAAGTAAAAAAGTGACTGGTGGTACATGACAAAAGGTTGTGCAACTGTGAAGTTCATGCCCTTGGTCAAGCTGGTGCCAAATGCCTATAGCTATAGCAGGATCAGTGAGAGTTGTAGACATGCTACATACATTGTGCATTGAAGATATTGGCACAAAGTTCATCCGTAATTACTATGCTTAACCCTATTCCTGGCGGGGGGCCTCAGGAGCCCCCCCCCCCCTGAGGTTTTTTGGTTATATCTCCCAAACGCGTTGAGCTAGGAAGCTCAAATTTTCTGACTTTTCCTAAAAGGCTTCTACGCAACATGTCTGAAAATTTTGAGTTGATCTGACCTCAGGTCAGGTCACCAGAGGCGGTTTAGTGACGCTACCTCAGAAAAGTTTGCAATCACGCCAGAGCTAGAGTTTTTGACCGATCAATTTCTTCTCTTCAGGGTTTAGTTAGGGTACCAGTATGTGCAATTTGTATATCTCGGAATTTTGATATCGGTGACCTAAGGTCAGGTCAATTTCGCGACCTCCCCATTATAAGTCAATGGGGGAAAAATCAACTCCCTGTTTTTACCACTAAAACGGGTCGGAATGGCCCCATATACCATACATGACTTCATATACGATCAACCTTCACTACCTTGAGGTCTGTTTTGCTGTTGGGCAGCTGTGAGGTCATGTGACGTCATCAATGGTCACCAAAGGTTTTTGGCCAATAACTCCGTACAGGAACAAGATACAGACGCGTGGATGGTCTCATTGTGTTCAGCTCGTCAAGACGCATCGAATGATATACATGATGACCTCGAGGTCACGTGACCTGAGGTCAACCTTTGACCTTGACCTTTCGAGGTCAACATATATATCATTCGATGCGGATTGACGAGAGGATCACGATGATGCCCTTAGTTTGTTCCTATCTTGATTAATTCGAAAGTTATTCGAGAAAAACTCTCTCCATATGTAGTGCCGCCATTTTGACTTTTTCGACCCCTGTGACGTCATCTTTGACCTGACCTGAAAATGACCTCAGTAAAAATTGTAGATCTTGGCCGTGCGTATCCGATGCCGTTTACCGCTTGTCGCTATCTTGCTTCGTTCTCGAGATCTCAGGGGGGGCCGAATCGGCCCCCCCCCCCCGCCAGTTTCTTGTCCCGGCGGAGCCCGCCAGGAATAGGGTTAACACCTAATGTCAGAAGCGACATAAATGCCCAGATGATAAAACTCTCTGGTCAACATCACACAAATTTATTGACATACTTTGCAGGTACATATTTACATTCATGGCAAATACTTTCGATTTGATTAAGAAACTAGTTCAGTTGGGCAAACTAGACCTTTGGAATCAAAATATGGAGGCATCAAAAGATTGATTCCTTTTGGGCATAAATGCAGACCATTTCTAACTTACCAATCACATAAAAATAAGAGAGTGTTTCAAGAAGGAGCATGCCTGATCTTGAACAGAAATGCTTGAACTATCTCCTAAGCAAAATAATATTGCTCCTATCATAACAATTTGAATTCTATAGGTAGTGAAAGGCAATCAAGGAATTGATTCACTTTTAACAGATAATCATAATATTGATTCCGCATCAGCTGGCTAATCATTATTTTGATTCACAGGTAATGTTAACAGATAGGCAACAGTGACTTGCAAGAATACAGCATTTATCTTGCTATTATTCTCATTTAGTGGTATCCCCAGCACCACAACTGATACCTATAGCATTGTTGTACTTTACCTTCACTACATTTGATAACAATTCACAATTTATAAATGTCAAGAATACAAAAACTGAAGCAACAGGTAAAATCCATATAAATAATATAAAAGCACTACAACAATGATAATTAGGGGTTTAAAAATTTCATTTTGCCATTTTGCACAAATACTGATTGGTTAGTATGTGATTCATGATACAAAAATAACATACAGTGTGATTTCCTCAAAACAGCTTTTACGTGATGGACAGTGGCTCTGTCTTTTTCCCATTCACAAGGCCAAAGGGACAATTTCTTAGCTTTGAGGTAACACTTTTTGCAAACCTACCACATTTTTCTACCTTTTAAAAGAAAAATCTCACCGTCATGGGCCTTTTTTCAACCGTAACGATTCATTTGAAGTCAAAAGCGTACCCAAATGAATCAAAAAATTGATTACATGCCCATATTTGGTCATGGCTCCTCCCACCAGAATCAAATTATTGATGCCTCCATATTTTGATTCCAAAAGTCTAGTTTGCCCAACTGAGTTGCTAGTAAGCTTGCATTTTTGTAGGTACAACAACGACCATATATTAAATCATAAAAAACCTCATGGCATTCATCACATACCTTTTTACCGAACAAGTACCTAGCTACCATGCAATGATTCTAAATTTTTTTTTCCACAATCCATCTATATCTCAACTGACACACAATGAATTTGAAATACCCTAACAAAACCTATAACTGTACATTAGAAGAATGCAATACTACAAGAACTATGAATTTCTGAAGTTATTCTCACATGCTGGAATGTTGAAACTCTACTTTTGTAGTCCATTTCCACGGTTGATTGAGCCATCATATCAAACTGTTTTCGTTCTTTAGTCACAAGCTTTCACACAAATCTTGAATTTTTATGCATCATCTTGAACCATGCTCCAGTCTTTCCAACAAGGTACTATGTAACATCAAAGCAATTTTGATTTGTTACAACAGCTTCAGATCATGATAGGCTTGAGGTTTGTTACACCATTTGCCAGATAAATCTCTACAAAATGTGTATCAATTCCCAAACTAAGTAATTGATCATATCAGTATTATGTTTATATAAAGAAACTCAAATATAATCCACAAATTGTTATTGAAACACTCCCACTTCAAGAATTCACAGCAATAACAGTACAAGTTCAGAAGCAAACAAACATTGCGCCAGATTTCGTATGAAACGCGCCATCGTCCTGAAGTTTCTACCACAGACGGTAGTTCAACCGCAGCCGTAGTGCGAAAACCCCTGCCCACCTTACCCCACGGCGGAGCTCGGTTGCAATTTGTAAATACGCCCTCCGTTCCCAGTTGACCCCTCGCTGCTGCCGGAGTAAGTTCTGATCTCCCGCTCCCTTTCTGACCATAGGTGACCCCTCGCTGCTGCCGGAGTACTAGCCTGTGCTACCGGAGGACATCGTTAGGGGAAAGTGGGGTAAGACGGTCAAGGTAGGTAAGACGGGCACCCCCTCTGCAGACCAAACCAATAGCGCTACGAGCGAGAAAAATTAGGACCAGAATAGCCTTTCCCACTACACACCGCCATTGAAGTCTGGTGAATTTGTGTTCGGTCAATAATCTTTTATTTTGATTTCTTTAAAACACTCATTTCATTGAAAACATTCATAATGTATTGTGCAAGCTTTTGTGTGCAGCACTATAGAGTTAAAAACTGGCAATCACTTGTGGCACACTCATATGCCTCCAGTGTTCATTCACCGCGGATTTGCTTTGTCTGCATCAAATTGTCCACAGAGAAAAATCGTGCTGAACTTCTGACATTGAGTTTGGGGTAAGACGGGCAACTATGAATCCGATGGGTCTGTAATGGTAAAAATATTTTTGTTGCTGTAGGAAAAAAGAAGCATTTCTGATAAGAATATGTTCGATTCCGATACTCACAGACATGTTAGCAATATTCCTTCGGCACAGTTTATTCTCGAATAATGAATGTGAAAAACGGCTCTACATGGCTTCTGAACTAGGGCCTATATACGAGTATACGCCTTCTGCACGAATCTCGTATACTGCCATTTCCGAAGCACTTGAGACCAACGAGCGACTGTATCAATGCGGCTAATCTCGGGCATTTGCTGCGAGCTGTGCTGGTCGGTGAAAGAAGCTGGCCGTCTTGCCCTACCCATGTGACCGTCTTACCCCATGGAGTGGGGTAAGATGGGTTTTTGCAAGGTTTTGCAAAAATAGCTGCAGTTTATTTGTTGAGTCAGGTCTAAGTCTCATCTTCTGGCAAATGGAAGTAAAATGTCTGTAAAAGGTTTTCACTCAGTTTCCCGTTTCTATGATGTTTCTAACCGGCCGAAAAATGGCTCCAAAGTTAAGGTGCCCGTCTTACCCCACTTTCCCCTACCTGCAGCACGTTAACGCGCTCACCTGTATTGGCGCTGAGAGAGAGTCAGAGACAGATGAAGACTGACTCCGACCGTCACCAGGACGTGGCCCGGGTCACCAGGGGTCACCGTCTCCTCCCAAACTGACCAGCCGATCTTGGTGGCCGCCCAAGTGTGATTATTACTCTGAGGTTGTTATCCGGAGCGCTGTTGCCCCGGAGTAGATAGTGGCATTTATTATATGATAATTGTGGGTAAGCGTTGTGAAGGAGAGGCTACGGGAAATATATGTTGCGGGCCAAGTGCGAAGGCTAGTCCATTCGCGAATGGCCTAGTCCAAGTGCGATAACGCACTTGGACTAGGCCGTTTGCGAATGGACTAGTCCATGTGCGTTATTGCAGTTGGCCTAGGACGTTTGCGAATGGACGGGCGTTTATGCTCCCAGTCCAAGTGCGAAGTCAGGCCAAGTGCGAAATATCCAGCAAAGTGACGTCAACTTGGCAAGTCAACTTCGCATGTGCAAAGTCCCGTGTGAAATGATGCGTGCAAAGTATTGGTAACTCAACCGGCGTCACTTAACCTGGCCTGGTGACCTGACCTTAGGTCATCTGGAGTCAGCATTTTCACACAATGTGCGCAGAATATGGGAGAAAAGGTATACAAAATTTGGCTTTGCTGCGCGCCGCCGTTTTCTCGTGATCTGTGAAAAACCACAGGGGGGTTGAAAGCAACCCCCCCCCCCCCTGCAGTGCGCGTATTGTTAAATGCAATGCAACACAACAGTTTTTCGAACACTCACCGCACCGCACTCACCACACACAAGCCGCACCGCCCCGGTACACCACACCAGAGCAGAATGAATCGAGCGCCACAAACTCGACCAAGGTCAGGTCAGGTCATCAGCGGGGAGCCCGGAGCACGGTACTAATGGTCTCCGCACACCACGCGACTCTCCGCTGTTTGAAAGGTCACGGGGATATTTGACCTCCCCAGATCCAGATCAGTGGCCGAAGCCTGGCCAGCGGCAACACGTTGCTATAATTTCCGCGTTGTGCAGGGTTCAGCGGAAAGTCGCATCCCGAATGGACCAGGCGTGTGGAGACCTTAACCCAGAGTTGCGCCAGCTCGCAGATCTGCTCCGGAGAACAAACTAAACATATAGACGCAGTGGCGTCGCCACGGATTTTCGACTAGGGGATCTGGTCGGACGGTCAGTCAAAGTTATCCCCACCAAATACTGAAAACTCCTCGGATTTAGACAATTTTATTTTGAGAATGCACCAAAATCGTTTTAAAATATTTTATTTTATTCTTGATCGATTTTCGTGGCCAAAAGTGTGTGTGTGTGTGTGTGGGGCGTCGGACCGGCATATTTTCAAGAATGTGTGTGTGTGGGGGGGGTCCGGACCCCTCCGACCCCCCCCCCCGTCGGCGACGCCCCTGCATCGACCAGCGGTCCCCCATTCATTCGGAATCGTACCCCAATCCGAGGATCCATGCTTCCGGCGGCTAAGTGCAACGCCACAAACCCGTCCGTTCGCAAACGGCCTAGGCCATTCGCGAATGGCCGGCCGGACTAGTCCGTTTGCGAACGGACCGCCATTCGCAAACGGCCTAGTCCATTCGCGAATGGACTAGTCCGTTCGCAAACGGACTAGCCTTCGCACTTGGCCCGTAACATATACATTCCTAATGCTTGTGTCACCCTTGTGATTGAATAAAATGAAATGTAAAATGTTTGCTTCCCTTATACCGAACCGTCCTAGCTGAAATAATGCCGTTATGCCTATACTGCCTACAGTACACAGTGAACAGTGAACAGTGCATTGCACAGCATTGATCGGTCTGAATGCCTTGAGCGTACGTACACTGAGAGCCGACAGCCTGGCGCGTCTCGCTGCGTTCCTGGTACGACACAAGCGGCCACCGAAACAGCCCTATCCTGTACAAAAATAGGCCCTAAAAGGGGTCGTCGCGCATGGAACCGTCCCGGGGCACATCAGGCACAGCCTCAGTGCTGTAGATAATGTGATAGTGTTACAGGCAACTCTGAGAAATGGGCCCGCTGTTTTCGCCAGCTGACCCACCAGCAAGGGTCAAAGTTCCACAGAAACGCAGTAAAGAGAGGTCTCTAGGACCGAGCCGGGTGTCCGGTGTGCCTCTCGACCCGTCCATTGGAGTTGACACTACAGGGAGCCCGGCTGTCAGTCGTGATAAATGTGGCAGGTCAGCTCCGATCGCGGCTCCGGTCCCTTCCCTCCCCCCTCACCGGGCGCGTCTCCCCTCCCACCGCGAGCGCACCCCCGGCTCCCCGGTCCCCCCGAAATCTCGGCACAGGACACAGGGGGCCAGCAACGCTAGAGGCGACAGTGCATGGCACTGAGGGCAAGACACGAACATGATACATGCGTGTGACTGGAGGTCTGGGTTGACGCACAGATACGAAAAACGAATTTTATGGAATTGCCAGCGCAAGTATAATATGGATATTGCTTAACCCGCGCACCGACGGGGGTCTGCGCCAACTTCGTACCGACGGGGGGGGGGGCGGATGACCGCCCCCCCCCTGAGCTCTCGAGAACGAGGCAAGATAGCGACAAGCGGTAAACGGCAAGGGATACGCACGGACAAGGTCTACAATTTTTACAAAGGTCATTTTCAGGTCAGGTCAAAGATGACGTCACGGGGGTAAAAAAAAAGTCAAAATGGCAGCGCTAAGTATAGGGAGAGTTTTTCTCGAATAACTTTCGAACTAGTCAATATAGGAACAAACTAAGGGCATCATCGTGATCCTCTCGTCAATCCGCATCGAATGATATATATGTTGACCTCGAAAGGTCAAGGTCAAAGGTTGACCTCAGGTCACGTGACCTCGAGGTCATCATGTATATCATTCGATGTGCCTTGACGAGCTGAACACAATGAGACCATCCGCGCGGCTGTATCTTATTCCTGTACGGAGTTATTGTCAAAAAAAACGCTGGTGACCTTTGATGACGTCACATGACCTTACAGCTGCCCAACAGCCAAACAGATCTCAAGGTAGTGAAGGTTGATCTTATATGAGGCCATGTATGGTTTATGGGGCCATTCCGACCCGTTTTAGTGGTAAAAACAGGGAGTTGATTTTCCCCCATTGACTATAATGGGGAGGTCGAGAAATTGACCTGACCTTAGGTCATCGATATCAAAATTCCGAGATAAACAAATTGTAGCTACTAATGACCTCATAACATCCTGCGACTTTCAAAGGCCTCCGACATCTACTCTAGCTCTGGCACGGTGACCAAGTTGCAAAAAAAAACTTGAGGCTGGGTCATTCAAAGTGACCTGGTGACCTGACCTTAAAAGTTAGGAGTTTCAAACTTGCACAATGCACACCATGTGTAAAATTTATGAGAGAATAGTCGTACCAAATTTCGCGGCGCTACGCGCCGCGGTTTTCCCGAAAAACCTCAGGGGGCGGATATCCGCCCCCCTAAGGTTTTTCGCGAATAACTCGCGTAAAAAACGGCCGATCGCGACGAAACTTTCAGTACCCTCGCATTGATCAATTTTACACCTACCCTGAAAATTTCATTGACCCTGACCCAAATGACCTTTGACCTGTGACCTCTTTTCCGAGATCATGTTTGACCGGAATCGCGATTCGGCGTATGTCGGCTCGCATTAGCCGCGCGTTTGCAAGCTTTTCGTGGTTTCAAACGTTCAAATATGTGATTTGATGTTGCTCCCATACATTAGGGTGGGTGTCAAGGTCACCTGAAGGTCAGGTCAGGTCATTGACCTTTGGTGACCTCGGGTGACCTCGGCTCACTTTTTCGAGTTTTACATGTTTCTAGGCTAGTTCTTGGAGCTGAATTCGAATTTAGCAACCATTTGAACATTTACGAAGTAGTTTTGGTGCCTTCGTAACATGTTACGAAGCTGTCAGAGCCGGTTGACACATATTACGAATACCCGTCACAACCCCTACCGGTTGACCTGACCTGACCTGACCCGACCTGGTCTAAATGGTTAAAGACATCATCTCTGATCAAAACTAACACGATATTGGTGATCAGCACCCCGGAAAACCACATAGCAGCCAAACTTTACGTCTTTCTAACAGGTCCCGATTTTCCCGGTGTTCGGGTCATTGACCTGACCTGGAAGGTCACCCGATGACTTAGGACCTTAACCCATTAACGCCCAGCGGTACCAAAAGGTACCAACGCACATTTTGGTTTGCTGCGTTGAGACCACACGTTCTTTCGCCAGATAGATTCTGTCATCGGATAATGACCTCCTTTCCGGATATGCTGTTGGGTATAAATAACGTGCTGATACGAAGAGCTTCGTCTGGGGTGCAGAAAAGCTCGGAGTGTTTCGAGGCGCCGCAGTCATGGGCTGACGTTGGGAGATAAAAACGTTTGTGGTTCCTTGTCTGTAAATATTTTTTTAGCCAAAGTGTGCTTACATTAAAGATGAAGAACTCGCAGGTGCAGTTAAGCAAAAAATCAGATGTTTCGTCATGAATCCTGGCGTTCCTAGGGGCAGAATTTTTGTTGGTACCTTTTGGTACCACTGGGCGGTAGGCTAAGCGTTTTTTTCGCAATTTCATGCGTGTGCGGTCTTTGCAGAGGCGAAACAACGCTCAACGGAGTGATGCGGACAAATTGTTATTTGGGGAGCCATCCCTCAAGGGGACGCCATCGCCCGAGGGAATTGGATGCGTAAGAGGGGCGCCTTTGAGGCCATAAGGGCGCCTATATGCGAAAGAAGGGCACCCATGAAGTTTTTAGGGCCGCCTCAATGCAAATGAGGATGCCCATAGGGGCACCTGCATGCGAAAGAGGGGCACCTGTGAAGCCTATAGGAATGCCTCTGAGGCCCATGACGCCCATAGTAGAGGCGCCCACATGCAAAAGGGGCGCCCATGAACGCCATAATGGAGCTTCCATACGAAAGATCGGTCCCTGCATCCCAAAGATGGCCACGCCTCTGAGGCCTATGGAAAGAGGAAGGAGCGCCTGTGAAGTCCATAGGCGCCTGTGGGCGCCTCACTGGGAACGAGGGGCGCCTGTAAGGTCTACAGAGGCGCTTTTGATGCCCATAGGGGCGCCTACATGCGAAAGAGGGGCGCCTATGAAAGTTATGGGGGCGTCTTCATGCGAAAAAGGGGTGCCTATGTAGGTTGAAGGTCGTTTGTGTAACGTTTCTCAGGGGTGGTGCGCCCTTTGCGGCAAATATAATCTAAAAAGAGGTCGGAGAGGGGAGCGCCTTCGTCGCCACCAAAAAAGCTGGAGCATTCATTGCTGATTGGTCATTCACTGCTAACGTGACGCATGGATGTTGGATAGGATGCTTTACCCTATAATTGCTGGTATTATTGCGGGTACCCCTGTGGAGCAACCATGTGGTTAAGGCCCCAAATGAATTTTGCTTGGGGGAGGGGAAGGGACACGGTTTTGAGATCGTCCTGTTGTTTAGGAAGGCTGTTGCTGTTGTTCAGGAAGAAATGGGTAACGACGTCATATCCCAGTGCAGTTTATGCGGTAATATAGGTACCTGCGGAGGAAATATTGATGCGGATGGTATTGACAGACGAGTTCCTGCAGACCTGCTGCTTGGTCAGTGGTACGTATACCTGAGAATGGGATGCATACCTACACCGCGACGGATTCGGACACTGGATTAGAGCTGGCCCTACCACGAAGGCAAAGCGTCTGCAAAGTACGTGGTTGCCACTAAAGTCATCTGTGGCAAGTGGCGAGTGGCGCTCTGCTCGGAGACGTACTTACATGGAGAGAAGCATCACGGCTAAAAGTAAGACCTATATTGACCAGGGTATGCGTGTTGACTGCTGCAGCGTGTGCCTCGGCGCGCTGCTGGTAATGACGTTCAGAAAACTGTTAGTTTTGTCATTTGTATAGAAATATTTGTGTATTTTAGGAAAATAAACGACCCTGCAAGCCTTGAAACCTGGGCTGTGGAGTCGGAGTCGGAGTCAGTCGGAGTCGATATCCCTAGCCGAGGTCGGAGTCAAAGGCGGAGTCGATTGTGGAAGCCGGAGCCGGAGTTCGAGTCACCGAAAATCCCGCGACTCCGCGCAAATGCCAGGGCTGCGGACATGGAGTCGGGGTTAGAGTCGGTCAGAGTCGACAGCCATACCTGGAGTCGGAGTCGGAGTCGGAGGTGATAAGTGAAAGTATGAAAGTGGAGTCAGAGTCAGAGTCACCGAAAATCCATCGACTCCGCATCCTTGCTTGAAACAGTACAGTTCACTAGGCCGACCCACCACCATGAATAATAGCATCGATCTTTATGGCAGTGAGTTAGGCATAGCATGTCAGTAATGACGTCATAATCTGACAACTTGGAAAACATCAAAGGCGAGTGTTTGCCATAATGTTGCCGATGAGTATGTCGTCTAATATTCTAATTTTCACGAATGAGTTGCAAAGTCTTCTTGGCAAACATATCTTGTATGCTGCTGAAATGCATGTTTTTGCGAAAAAATGATGTCACTAACGCCCAGTGGTACCAAAAGGTACCACTTCAAAAAAGGATATTTCTAGATTTCGCACATTTACCAAACTCACATGGTACTCTTAGGGGTCCATTTACTCCAATTCAGCAAATGGGCATCCGTGTGCGTTCGCTGGGGAATTACGGGCGTTAATGGGTTAAAATTGGGTATCATTGGCTTCCTCTCGTGACGGGCAACACGCTCGTTTTTTCCGCGAAGCTCTAGCTCGATCAGGGGCCAAACGCGAGGGGGGTCGTACTAACCCCCCTTGTGCCGTCGAAGGACGCAAAATGGCCTGTGCCGGCGAGGGTTAATGAGAAATAACGCAAGCCGTATGTATGAGTAACCTGAAACAAATCAGCCCGGCATAAGAAACGCTACCTAGTTATATAATGCGTATATAGGGATGAAAAGTCAATTAGTGTCGTCGAGCTGAGGTCTAGCATAAGATAACGTTTTGATATTTGGTAGACATCGGTAGTGATAGGTACGGCTCTCGCGAGATTAAGCGGTAGGTTTTGCACTTTTACATTTCCGGTTATATCTCAGACACTAATCGATCTACGATGAAGCCATTTTACACGATCATGGCCGGCTTGTTACCCAACAAGTCGATCGCATCTTCAACACTTAAAAGCATAAGACGACGAAGATATAGCCTGAAGTACACTAAATTTTCTAGGTGCAAAACCTACCGCTAAAACCCGCGTGACCTGTACCTACTTAAAACAGAAAAAAATGAAAAATGTATAACGCATTAGTACAGTATTTCTATACAATTCCGTCATTAATTCCTTTCAGTCTGCACAAATGATGGTTGCAATGTACGTTTTACTGAATTTCGCTCATTCCGAAATCCATTGACGAGTTTCACATAAAGCTATAGCATTTCGTATCAGCGTGATATACTGACCAGGCTACGCTACTATTTTAAAGGCGGCCGAAACCGAAATGTTATTATCAAATAATCCCATCTTTCTGTACCTGAATGCAGGCACTGTATTTCATATGAATTCTTCATGCACCATTGACCTCAAATGTCACGGGTCTGTTCAGGGTTTCGATCTTTGTCGCTGCATTTTCATTCTATCCGTTGCTGCATGCTGCACCTCAATATGGCGCAAAGGTCGCTCCTCAATCTTCCCCCTCCTTCCCCTCCCCCGCTACCCCCGGAACACAACACTGCGCTGCTTGAATATCCCGGCCGACCAATGGCGAGCGTTCGTCACTCGAAACTCGACCAATCAGGTCAGAGTATATCCACCCGCGGGCACGCCAGCCTCGAACCCGATCACGTGACCGCCTGGGGCAGGGGGCGGGCAGCTCGAGCCTAGACTCGGGCGCTCTGTAGCAGCGCAGCTCTGTCAGAAGGGTGAGGGGGCTGCGGCGCTGCAGCATCAGTTCCAGTTGTGTTACAAACCGGAGACAGGTAGGGGGAGGGGGTAGAATGTCCGGTGTTGACAACATTGACACTGAGCTGTCACGGCCAGAAGTGGCCACCGGAGTGACCTGTCTCACGAAGGAGCCGTCCACAGGAGCAGCCTGGTGTAACTCCGAGAAGCAGCAGCACAAGGTGAGCGGCAGTAGAACTCCTGATAGCATGTCTGATCAGCATGTCAGCTGTCAGCCGTCAGTCATCCGGTGGCGCTGTCGGTAAATGTCAAGTTTAAGTCCTAAGAAGATTTCATTGATAAATTTTTCATATTTTTACATTATTTGACATCCTGAATCCAAAAATGATACTCATATGTCTCGCAAATAAAAGAAAAAACAATCAAACCTGACCTAACCTTACCTACTTACCTATAACCTACCAACCTACAACCTACAAACCTACCCTAACCTAACCTAACCTACAAACCTACCTACCTACAACCTAAAACCTACAAACCTACAACCTAACCTAACCTAAAACCTAAAATTTTTGCTGTTTCATATTCGTATCAACAGCGTCACAATTGTAGTTAGGACCTAAATTTGACATATACCGCGCTGTCGCCATAGCAATGAAATGAATTATTACGTTTGGATCGGTTCTAAACATAATTGAAATGATCTTGTGATGACAAATGAAACATTTTTATCACCAAGTACCCAGGAAAATGTATTTGAACTGTTGCCGTTTTTGGTTAAGTAAAAACGTCTGTTTTTTCAACGGTTTTACTTTTCTACGCTAAACGTTTTAACCCGCGCCCCACTGGGGTCTGCGTATAACACGCCCTACTGGGGGGGGGGGGGTCTATTCATAGCCCCCCCTCCTAACTCCGAAACTACTGGGCCGATCGTCAAAATTCAAACGGCGTCTGATAGCCCCGGAAAAACTGTCGAACGAAACCTAATTTCATTGACCTCGAGATCACCGATGACGTCACAGGTCAGGTCAAAGTAAAAATTATTAGCATTTTGGCTTCTTCACGTTTTGGGCTCTGGCCGCCGTCTACAAGTCAGATCAGGCTCATTTTTGGTTCACACACTCGTGAACATATGCTCTAGATACTCTGAGGGTACCAAACTTGTACTTTGATTTTCAGGTCAAGGTCAGGTCATCACAGGTCACGAAAATATTATGTCATCCGTCGGTCACGTGACACATGGTTTATGGTCCATTTAGGTCAGAGATTTCGAATTTGATGTCGTCAGTGTCATTCGAGGTCATTTTGAGTCAAATTTAGCTCAGGTCAGGTCACTTTCAGGTCAAAAAAGGTCAAATTTTGAAGTTAAAATTTTTCAACACAAAAGGTGTCTATTGGATGCAGTTTGAGCTCAGGAGCACGATAGTGCTATTTATATTGGCGTACGATGTCAAATTCATGCTGAAAAATTGATTTGAAAAATTAATAATTGTTAATTTTTTGCAATAATGTGTATAACTTGGCCATTTTTGAGGATATTTAGCTAAAACTTGCTAGACTTAGTCATAATAATGCGTTCTATCACATATATTCCGGTTTTTTCGAAAAATAAAAAAAAATTGAAAAAAATGTAAAAATATAAATTTTGAGTTTTATTATATAAAATTTCCGATTTTTTTACAAATTCGAAAATCCGAGATAGCAGTTTGATAGCGCATTCTATTCTGAGTCCTCTCATGCAAAGAAATTGGATCTAGCTTAAAAACTGAGCTCTTGGGAGCGAGCTTGCTTGCCGAGCTTGCTCACCATCGAATTCGTCATCCATTGACATTTTGCCGCATCTCCCCAGGTGCGATGCCTCGTGCGTATAACTGGCGCCGCCGTTTGGCTGGGCGACGAAATGCGTCATCAATGATCAATAAACCATGCACCGGGACCACACAGCATCATTGACGCTACCAGAGGCGTCATCAGAAGCGTCACCGACGACGTCATATCAAAGGTCAGCTCAGTGGGATTCGTGGGTTGGTGTATTCAGCAGATATATGTTATTAGTCAATTTTCTATTCATATTCATATGACCTATGTTTTATTCAACCCCATATTAATATTTGCCGTTTTCACGACGGACTGTCTGGCGAATGCACCTAATTTGACCAAATCTGCACCAAATCTTTTTCAATAAATAGCTTCGTATCATAAGCTCATTTCAGTGTTTTACTCGGAAATTATGTCTGACTATTTAAAGATAAAGTATATAAGCAGTGCATCTGTGCAGCCGAAACTGATAAATTTTCAGAAAGAAACACCTTACCTAATTTGACCAAATCTGCACCTAATCTGCCCCTAATGAGTACCAGGTGGCCGTCTTGAAAACGGTTACTTTTTACCCAATGAAACTCGTGCCGGAATTTTTAAAACAAACTATACTATATAAAGGTAATAACCACGCGTTATGTGCTGTTTTCAATATTCTATTTTACTGCTCATGGTTATTTGGCTCTACGGAGGTTTCACAGTTATTGAAAACCAACATACAGCCGGCGCTCGTTGGTCTTTTCCAAACCATCTATCACCGCACTATTAATTCATTGGTTGCCGGGGGCGGTTGCGTTTCATGGCTGATGCACCCTGCACGTGCACACATCCAGCTCAAATAATGCGGAATTGTTGCCTCCAGTGTACTAGCCTTGCATCTAGTGAGGCTATTGTGACCAGTGGCGCAGCCAGAACTCTGGCGACGGGGGTGAGAGACGTTCGCGATGGGCCCCCCAGCAAAGTGGGCCCCCTCAACCTAATGGGGGCCCCTTACCAACAACGAAAGGACAGATCATTGTCCTGATAATAACCAGCCAAATCGGGGAAAAGGACAAATATCTCTTGATCTGAAGAGGCACGTAAAAAACAACAGCATATTTACAGAAACACGACCATTCTGCCCATATTTGATGGACAGCGTGCAATTCATAGCCCGCGGCCACTCAAATGGTCGGCTAGGTCAAAAAGCTTTTAAAAAAGCTCAACATCAGTTTTTCGACTATTACTTTTGATATAGGAGACGAGGTAGAGTAATGAAATTGTCTTGAAGGTGTTAATCATTCAATCGGATCAGTTGATGACCATCATGAACTTCTCAAGTAAGGGCATGACCTTGATCTGCGGTCACATTTTGAAGTTGAACTTTTTAATGGAAATTATAGGTGTTAACATTCGATGCATGTTAACGAGAGAATGATGACAAAGTAAATGTCTCATAATTTTTCTCACCAAAGTTCTTGGAAAAATTCTTAGCAATTAGCAAAACTATTTTGGTAAAATGCGACTATTTAGATGGTTTCGCCCTCTGCTCTGTTGCCAAACTTGACATGAGGCATTGAGGTCAAATCTTAAAAGCGAAAGCGTTTTGAAAGGCCTATCGAATGAGTTGTTCCGCGAAGCTCTAGCTCTTTGGTTCACGAGTTATACGGTAACGGTTATTTGTGAAAATATAAAAACAAGAATTTTTTCGTCGTAATCTTGTCTTGTGACCCGACCTGACCCCTCCCCAGACACCCACCGTGTGGTGGGGCCCTGCATGGCTTTCTCAGAGGCTGACATATCGTACTGCGGGACCTCCATGAGCCTCAAAAACCTCTATGGGCCCCCTCACGCTTGGGGCAGGCTTCCTGAAGCATAAAATCTCTTGAGTCTTGAGATGGGCCCATTAGACATGAACTGGGCCATCAATATACATGTGGTGAGTTGACCTATATCAAACATGATATCGGCTCAATCAGGATTGGGATAGGCCCTCTCAGACCCAGACCAGGCACGGAGTAAGTACGGACCCTCCCACACATAGGATGATCCTTTCATTCCTGGGATGAGTCTTCTCAGGCCTGAAATGGGCCCCTCTCAGGCCTGAAGTGGACCCTCTCAGGCCTCAAATAGGTCCTCTAGAGCCTGAAATGGGCTCTCTCAGGCCTGACATTAGCCCTCTCAGACCTGAAATGGGCCCCTCTCAGGCCTCAAATAGGACCTCAAGGGCCTGAAATGGGCCCTCTCAGGCCTGACATTAGCCCTCTCAGACCTGAAATGGGCCCTCAGACCTGAAATGGGCCCCCTCAGCCCGTAAATTGTCCCTATCATGTCGAAAAAGGGCCCCCTGGCCCCTCATACCGTAACTGGGCCCTCTCAGGTCTGAAATGGTGCCTCTTATGCCTGAAATGGGCCCTCTCTGGCCTCAAACGGGCCCTCTCTGGCCTAAAACGGGCCCTCTCTGGCCTCAAACAGGCCCTCTAGGGCATGAAATGAGCCCTCTCAAGCTTGAAATGGCCCCCTCAGGCCAAAAATGGGCCCCTCTCAGGCCTGAAATGGGCCCCTCTCAGGCCTGAAATGGGCCCTATCAGGCCTCAAGCATGCCATCTAGGGCCTGAAATGGACCCCTTCAGGCCTGAAATGGGCCCTCTCAAGCCTCAAACAGGCCCTCTAGGGCCTGAATTGGGCCCTCTCAAGCTTCAACTGGGCCCCTTCAGGCCTGAAATGGGCCCTCACATACCTGAAATGGACCCTCTCAGGCCTGAAATGGCCCTTTCATGCCATGGAACGGGCCCTCCTAGGCCTTGGATTAGTTCAATCGGGCCTTGGATCACCCCTTAAATCATAAAATGGGAATATATATCCTAAGGGGGGGGGGGGCTATCAGGCCTGAAGACTGTTTTTCAGTCCTATGACGGACCTTAACATTAGTGATAAAAAGATTGTCAGGCTGCATAACGTTACAGTTCGAATCGACGGTGGGCCCCTAGGATAAGAGACGGGGGTGAGATCTCACCCCTTTCACCCCCCCTGGCTGCGCCACTGATTGTGACAACTTTGGTCTTGCGTTCCTCCTGTTTTTAGTTACTTTGTCATCGTCCATTGAACAATGTGACTGACTACAATCATATACTACAATCATGGTACTACAATCATGATTGCACTTAGATAAGCGAAGTCTGCTCATTTTGTTCCATGCTACCCATTCGTTGACTGAGTCGTCACTTGCCCTTCGATGGTTTTCTTCGTCTGTTGCGACTGTCGGTGGTTTCCATGTTATGATTTCAATTGCTGCTTGTGTTCATTCATAGCTGTTCGGAGGACGGATTATATGCATTTGCCACATTACATACGTTTTCATGATTATCTTGCTCACATCATATTTTTCTGCCATATTTGATCGACAACAGAATTTGAAATGTGAAGATGTATTACAACTCTACGCAGCGCATTTTAGGTACAGGTCTCGCGGGTTTTAGCGGTAGTTTTTGCACCTAGAAAATTTAGTGTACTTCAGGCTATATCTTCGTCGTCTTAGGCTTTTAAGTGTTGAAGATGCGATCGACTTGTTGGGTAACAAGCCGGCCATGAACGTGTAAAATGGCTTCATCGTAAATCGATTAGTTTCTGAGATATAACCGGAAATGTAAAAGTGCAAAACCTACCGCTTAATCTCACGAGACCTGTACATACCAGATACATTGAAGTGTACGTCATTCCATTTCCGATTTCGGTCGGATGACTTACGAATTGTCCATAAAATGAAACTGGATGAACAGAACCACATTTGTCAAGCCATTGACGAGCAGGTTTCATGGCCACACATTCGTTTCCTCAATTTCAAAACCGTCTTCGTAGCCATGTGATTGCATCTTGGAGCGCCAAAACGGAAATGATATTTATGGAATAAGCATGCCAGCCTTTGTCCGTTTGGATTGCCGTTTATTAGTATTCGTCTTCAAAAGTTGTCGTTTTCTCGTATCTTGGTCCACTCAGTCATCACGTTTGCGAACGCAACTATTAAAAGCTTGAAGTGTTTGCAATTTTTTGCTGACCGTGATTTCTTCATTGTGCACTGTGCACACTTATGAGTGGCATTAACTGTTGCAATGCTTGCGGTGCTCGACAATGTTTGTTATAGCTGGTTCTGGCTTGTGCGTTTTTATCATTTTCACATCATCATATCCACGCGTGTTTTTTCCGTTCATACATCTCCGCATCGCTCGCTCGCAATCTTGTCCGGCTCTGCCTCGATCGCCTCATTTCACACCCATTACACGTGTGCTGCAATTGTTGCCGCTTGCTACCGTTTCTGGTCATTGCTCTGCTTTTACCATCGTCATATTCAGCCATAATTATCAGCAGCTCAGCACAAACCAGCATTAGGCAAGTTAGCTCCGGAACGCGATTGTCACAAATCCGGAGCCGATCGGTTCCCTGGCTGACCCTCTGAGGGCCGGTCGGCGGGACCCCTGCCCCCCCCCCCCCCCGCTGGTCGCGGCGGCGGAGGTTCATCTGTGCCGGGACTCCGGAATTTGTTTGTCGCCGACTCTCCGCACGATTGTAGTTTTATGGTCATGGGGCCGACCCCGAGTCGGTGGCTATTCAGGGGCCAGGTGCAGGTATGGGTCAGACGAGCGTCTCGCCTTGGGGCACGGAGAGGGGGCAGGCGCGGGCTGCTGCGGTGCCGGCACGGCGGGGGCGTCCGCTCCCTGTAGGGGAGGGGAGGGGCGGCACGGACGGTCCCGGGTCGGACTGGAGACGGTGGGCCCGGGCGGACCGGCCGGGTCGCGCGGTGCCCACTGCCCAGGGACGCGGCCTCTCAGCCCGTGCAGCGGTTCATCGACTGAGTTGGTGACTGCGCAAGGATACGGATATTGGTTTGCATTTTTGTAATGTGCTGCAGTGCGATTGTTTGACTGAATTGCCTCATCTTGCACTATAGATTCACGGTGATCGAAAGTAAAGGGAGTTTGGCTTTAGGATTCAGCTCTTCCTCGTCGAGATTTGCATTAGTATTCTCCATTGTCGCTTTGCGGAACTGCTGCGATATAGCCGTCTTTTTCACACGCTACGACTGCCATCATCTGGATGCCTAATGGCCAATCAGACTTTTCTCTACATATACACATTCGCAACTATAGGGCGCCGCTGCTCTCTACGCGTAGTTGATCTTATCCGGCATTGACACTACTCTATTGACACATAACATCCTGCAGGAGGATGAGCAGCGAGCACCGTACGGTGTCTGCTGTGCTCCTCTGCGTTCTTTGGTCTGCTGCCTTGGTACCTACATATTCGGAGCCGGATGTGTCAGTGCCCTTGTACAGTCTGTCTTAAAAGTACCGCGCAAAGTGGCGGTGGATCCATCAAGCCTGACCGAGAAAGGGCCTGTTTTAATTTAAAAGTCACCGACCAATTGACCTAGGGAATGGATAAGGATGTCAGTTGCTTCAGTGACCCAAATTTAGCAGGCCCTTGCTCAGTCAGGCTCGATGGATCCACCGTCACTTTGCGCGGTACTTTTAAGACAGACTGTACGCGTGACATGACCACCTTTATCGCTGACATTTGAATTTAATTTGTTGCTTGAGGCTTTTTGCTTCACAATTTTCCACCAGTGCGTCATTTGTTATGGTTTCCCCCAAACATTCTTGGCTAGGTTTCATTCCAGGCGAGTTGTTTTGAATGTGTCGTGTTTTTTGTTTTCTACTGTTTTTCTTTTTATCGTTCTGTCGGCTCATGCCTATTGCCAGTTTTGTGCTTTTCGATTTTCGCGATTGCGATTTTTGCCTTTTATCATCCACTAAATGATTATCATGCAAGGTTCGCATCGTCGTCGTTTTTCTCATGTTCTCCTCTTACTGTTTTTTACTTTGCTACAAAAAAGCCGTAATGTCTTTAATGACACGCTTTCTTTGGTACTTATGTGTGCTATTGCATTGCACTTACATCTGCATTGTTCCCTACTGAGCCGTTTATTTGGCCACATGCCCGGTTTTTAGGTGAATATTTCCTCCTTACACCACTGCTTTCTCTCAAATGAATTTCATGGATTACTTTCTGGTTCCAGTGACGTTTTGAGTCACCAGGAAATTATGGCCTACCATAGACTACTCTGTATCAGCAGTCTATGGGCCTACAGATCCAGAGACGTTCTTCTTTACACTCGCACTGCCGCACACTCACGCCCGCTGTGTGACGCTCTCTCGCTGCAGTGTAGTGGCTCTCGGCAGTACACGGGCCGATTACCTAGGCATGGCATGATTTGAACTGTTCCATGTGTCGTGTTGGCGGTCAGCCACCACCTCCCGACAGTGACTGAGCCTTTGTATATACCAACCACGAATTGGGAAACGGAGCTGTTCGTCAGCAGACAAGTCGCTGGCGAGGCTGGCTGGGTCGTTTCCTATCTGGTCGCCGATGAAGGAGTGCCTCATAACGAAGGCGACATGTGCTTAGCCGGATTATGGTGACTTTTCCATCCATTTTGGTTTTATTCGTACTCTCTTTACATCTAATTATGTATTTTATCGCTCTTGTTAACGAATTATGAAATAAACTCGTCATACTCTCGCTTTCTCTCCCGCAAACACTTTCTCCAGCGTCTGTTGCCGTAGTTTGACGTTTTGAATAGTTTTGTTCGTCTTATCCTGGCTCTCAGAATTTGTCATTTTTTAGAACTGGCCGTTTCAGGACACCGATCAGAGCGTGGCACATACACAAGGTACTGACTCCTTCCCTCGCAGACAGCCCACTGGAGAACCAAGCTCAGTGAGCGCGCACGCAGTGCGCGGTGACCCGTCAGTCACACCGTGCCCCGCCTCCAATGGACCTGCTATACAGCGCTGTAAAACTCTCAGCGACCGACTTGGGTCCAGAGTGTTCTCACATAATCGGCCAATTTGTGGCATTTGCTTTGTTTCATCATGACCGACTCATTCATTTCCATTTTATAGGCAGATATGTATCACTTTGATATTCTCGATACCCTTTTAAGTAAATTTAATTAAACTCGTTTTACGCTTCGAGGGTTACAGGACTTTTACTTCCGCACCTAGTACTGACAAGCTTACTTTGCGATCAAAATTTCAATGTGTATGTATATTTCTTCCCGAAACATCTGGATACAATTGATGCGAACCGCGACACTGACAATTTCACCATTTGACCTCACTCGGCCTGCTTTCCATCGCCAATCTTTGCCAAGGATCTGCGAATATCTCTGCGCAGTCGGCTGTTGAAAGGCCCTGTCAGCGCCAGGGTGAAAATGCGTCTCAGCACCCTGGCGTCTATATTGGGCCTGCTGAGCAGCTGGTCCTTGAGCTGAGCCGCCTCCGTCGCCGACCTCTCCGCCTCCTCCCTCAGCGCCTGGATGGTGGCGTTGGCCTCCTCCAGCGGGTTACGGGGAGCGTCGGAGGGACTTTGGCCCTCCTCCAGCTGGGTGCTGAGGGCCCCGGCGGGAGTTTGGCCCTCTTCCAGCAGGGTGCAGATGGCGCCGGAGATCTGGCCCTCCTCCAGCTGGCTCTGAAGGGTACCGGAGGTTTGGCCCTCCTCCAGCTTGCTTCGGAGGGCGCCGGCGGGAGTTTGGCCCTCCTCCAGCTGGGTGCGCAGGGCGTCGGAGGGAGTTTGGCCCTCCAGCTGCGCGCGGAGGGCGCCAGCGATGGTGTTTGCCTCCTCCAGCTGCGCGCGGAGGGCGCCGGCGGCCGCCTGGCTGTCGGCTAGCTGTGCGGCCAGGGCCGCCTCCCGAGCGGCGCCCGCCTGCAGCTGGCGGTGGAGGTCGCCGATGGCGGTGTGACTGTCGGCCAGCTGGGTGGCCAGGGCCGCCTCCCTGGCGGCGCCGGCCCCCAGCTGGCCCTGCAGGTCGCGGACCATCTGCTGCACGGCCGAGCGCTCCCGCTTGATGGCGCTGAAGGCGTTCTGCAGGAGCGCCAGCAGGGAGCCGCGCACACCGGCCGGCAGGTCGACGAACGGCGCCGGCGTGCGCAGGCCGGCCCGCAGCAGCTGGAAGGGCGCCGCGCTCGTCTCGTCGCGCGCCCAGCGGACGTAGCCGGCGCCGTGCTCCCGCAGTACCGCGGCGCAATCTTCGACCACCCTACGGCAACGGAGGGATTAATGTCACTCAGCGTTCTCCAGCTCTCGTTTGCTCTATGACCGAAAACACTGAATAAAAAATATTTTAAACTGAGACGATCTCCAATCAGGAATTAGGACCACGCTAGTTAAAAGCTAGACATCAACATAGGAGTTAATTGTGGTTACGTGCATTATGTTTACTATTGCGCTCGATTTTGTTTCTGGCCATGCCCACTATCGTCTAAAAAATCATCTGGACATCCGTACAGAGGTGAAAAAGCCTTGCTACTCGCCTCTGTGGGTGGGCGCGAGTCATAGGAATAAAGAGACAGCTTTGAGTATCTCAGCTCACTGCTGATGCATTCAAAATCGATAACTTGGCCCTTTCCGCTAAAATCAGAGCTGTCTCCCCATAAAGGCCCACAACCACGGCACAGTAATTTAACAGCGTTATCTCTTTGGAGACTGCTGGCGCTGAAAGATCCCGCCGGTGCGACAGCCGGTACGTTGGGAAGCGCCATAGCGTGGCCTTGGCCGCCGCCGGAGTAGGGACTGGCTGACTGGGACGGGGGACGGTGACGGTCACATCTGGGCTGTAACTGGGGTGAATTCCATAACCATCGAACCGAAGGTCTTCGTAGGATCGTTGATAATTGGTCCAGACTACTGAAGAAAATACAAGTGAATCAGTGACAATCCTTTAGTGATTTCTGATAGAATTGTATCAGGAAGCCAGGACGGGCCAGGAAGTCGATCAGACCGGTAGGCATTAATAATAGTTATTTTTCTTCTGTTGGTGTGTCACTGGAATGCGGTGACTGGTGATGCGTTATGAGGATCCAGAACCAGAAATTTTGAATGTCAATTTCTTTCTCTTCAATTTTGACCTCATTTTCAACTTTATTTGTGTACCTAGTTACAAAGGTGATAAGAAAACGTCAAAAACAAAATGTGGCACCTACTGTTTCCAGCTGACTTGTGAAAAAATGTGACAGCTAGACATCGCGTAGGTGACAGCTTTGGAGCTTTATTCACCTCTGCATGTAAGGCCAGGTGTCCGTCGTGTACCTACAGCAGGCGAATTACTAACCTGGTCATGTTCTGGTCCTGGGTGTGCCTGTCGGCGTGGAGCTGGGCCTGCAGCTCGCCGACCCGGCTGGAGACCGCGGCCTCAAACTCGGGCTTCTGGAGGTCGCGCAGGTCCACTCCGAGGACCACCTCTGGCACCCAGACGAGCCGGCCGCGCTGGTCACAGAGGCGCGCGGGGCTGAACGGCTCGGCCGGCGCCGCGGGGCGCGCCTCGTCCGCGCCGGGCTCCATGGTGCGCCACAGACTGCGGGTGTGGACGGACAGAGAGCGCAGCCGGGACGTGTCCCCAGTCCCACGTGCGACTGACAAGTGATCGCCACCTTGAGGGGCGGGACTGGGCCTGAGAGCGCGGAGCATGCGCGTCCACGAGCCGGATAGGCTGCTGGGCGCCACCCGAGCGGCCCGCGGGGGACAACTCCGAGTGAAGGGAAGCAGTTACGGCTCGGACCTGATGGCCAGTCGGCAGTCAGTAGCTATCTGCTGCTGCTGTCCTGTAGCTGTCTGCTGCTTTAACTTCCCTGATATACTACGCACGTTAGACAGCCAATCGCGCCTGTTTTGACTTCTCCGCTACACACCACGATCGCACCAGCCGGTCAGGCCATGTGTGTTTTATTTGTAAGGAAAATCACGCCCCTATTTGTGCATTTTTGCCCTTCCATAAGTTCTACATACATTATGCATTTGATACTGTGCAATGGTACACAAATGCGGTATCGTATTTGATCGAGGCCATAAATACTTGCGCCATTTGTATTGTCTTTTTTTAGACGAGGCGCCGAATTTGAGTTTACTCTGGTTTGTAGGTGTATCGAGCGACTGATTGAGCGAACGACGACTCCTCGTTCGGCAGAGAAACGACCTGAATTTTTGTCACGAGCATCGCCAAAACTTTTCTCCCTTTCTTGTGCTCATTTATTTTCGGTCGCAACTTATAACCGCAGGTTGTTTGAAAAGACAAACACTATTCGTTACTCCGCAACCACTGGACCGATTCACTTGCGGTTTTTTGTGTGGGGTAGGGTATACCCTTCTTACAAGCAGTTTACTATGCACGATGCATGCGGGTGACCCCCACTGCACGTGACACGTGTAAAACGGAGAGGTGTCACTTTTGTTGTAATGACAATACCACGGTAATTCCTGGGGAGATTCTGCTGAAACCACACAAGGATGGAGGCACCCGCCGGACCATGCCTTTCCATGTGCTACGGCTGGGGTGCAACTGCACGTGCGCACGTGCAGGGTGACGCTTCCAGATCTCGAGAACGGCCGGGCCGATTGTGCTCAGATTTGGCACACCGCTAGAGACCGCGCAGTAGGGTGCCTTGCACAGGTCAGCTGGGCCCCAGGTTGCACGTGCGCACGTGCAGGGTGACGCTTCCAGATCTCAGGAGCGGCTGGGCCGATTGCATTCATATTCGGCACACCTTTAGAGACCGGCTAGTAGGGTGCTGTGCACAAGTCAGTTAGTTTGTATTTCCGTGTGTCACGGTTGGGGTGCAACTGCACGTGCGGCCGTGTAGGGGTCGCTTCCAGATCTTGAAAATGGCAGGGCCGATTTAGCTCAAATTCGGTACACTTCTAGAAACCGGCAACTAGGGTGCCGTGCACAACAAAATTGGGACCCAACTTGCACGTGCGCACGTGAAGGGTGCCGCTTCAAGATCTCGAAAACGGCCGGGCCGATTACACTCAAATTTGGCACACCACTATAGACCGGCGAATAGGATGCCGTGCTTGTCAGTTTGTAGCACACCCACTCCGGTCTGCACGTGCAATGCTCGTTCTTTCGTTTGGCGGCGGGCGTTTTTGCTGCGTTCAATGGTGAGTGGGTCACAGAGGTGCTTGCTCAAACAACCTGCGGTCCCGCGATGCGGAGCCCAGCATCGCAGATGCTGTCGTCTGGGTCGGCGACACGGCACGCGGCCAGGGGACGGGGAAAGGTCAGAGGTCACTCACGTCCCGTCCTATCCTTTAAGTACACTGTAATGGCACAAATGGCAAAAAATGGCAGTGAAGGGCGCAGTGCGAAGTTCCTGCCCGCTTACTGAAATAGCATGGATTAACGAAAACACCTTAGTAGCACACCCACTCCGGTCTGCACGTGCCAGGCTCATCCTCTCGTTTGGCGGCGGGTAACCGCAGGTTGTTTGAAAAGACAAACACTATTCGTTAGAATTGTGTTTTTCTATTGAAAAACAACCGGAGCGGTCGTTCTCCGGGCTATGTTTTGCAAGTCTGGCCGCGAATCGAGACAAGTTGAGCCTCTCCTAAACGAATCGCTCAATCTTCGTAAAAATTTCAGGGTATGGGCTCCCGCAGGCGATCTACCTGATGGCATCGGTCGCTACTCGCTTAAAACCTCGTGGCACGTGGCACGTGCGATTCCATTTTCCCCATGTTAAGTCAACGGGGTTTTGGACACTTTTTGCGCGATCGCCAATGGCGGGAAAACGAGCCAAGGAAGAGGTGGTTTTCTTCCCAGCATTTTATGGCAAACACGTTTGGGTACACGCCAGTGTGCGCGGTATACACGTCAGAACTTCGTAACGTGTCTTTGCACGAGGTCAAAGTTGAACTTTTTTCGCTCCCCATGTTAAGTCAATGTGCGTTTTTGCAGAGACTTTTTTTTTCGCTCATTGTACAAAATTATATGATACGATTTTGTTTAAACTTCCAGGACTCGTTGAGAAAAGACCATAGAACATGTTGTTATGCTTCTTTAAGCTGTGCAAATTCGTTTGTTCTTTTTAAGCTCGTTTAAAAATGAAAAATTTTAACATGGAAAGTCAATGGGAGCGTCTTTGGTGCTTAATAACTTTTTACCGTTGAGATATATTTAAGTGAAAAGTTGATAGGTTATACAACTTTTGATGCTCTTTCCAATGATATATAGAACGTTATTGCACGTTGTGCCGTTTTTGAGGAATTTGGTAAAAAAGCACGACTTTACCGAGATTTGAGCTCAGACCTATACATGGTCTTGGCTCAGACAGTATACGAACAGGTGACAGGGATACCTCCCATTGAAGGATGCGATTTAATACTAAACATTAGCAGCCGGCCGCCGTGGGGACGTTTTTGTACGACTAATATCTCCGCAGCCACTGGACCAATACACTTGCGGTTTTTTGAGTGGGGTAGCGTATACCCTTCTTAGAAGTATTTTACTATGGACGATGCATGCGGGTGACCCCTACTGCACGTGACACGTGTAATACGGAGAGGTGTCAGTTTTGTAATAAGTGCAATAACTCGGCAATTACTGGGCCGATTGCGCTGAAACTTGGCATGGAGGTAGTCACCTACCAGGCGATCCATTTTCATGTGCCACGGTAGGGGTGCCGCTGCACGTGCGCACGTGCAGGGTGACGCTTCCAGATCTCGTGACCGGCCGGGCCGATTGAGTTCAAATTTGGCACACCGCCAGAGACCGAGTAGTAGGGTGCCTTGCACAGATCAGTTGGGTCCCAGGTTGCACGTGCGCACGTGCAGGGTGTCGCTTCCAGATCTCAGGAACGGCCGGGCCGATTGCATTCAAATTTGGCACACCTTTAGAGACCGATCAGTAGGGTGCCGTGCGCATGTCAGTTAGTATGTATTTTCATGTGTCACGGATGGGGTGCAGCTGCACGTGCGCACGTGCAGGGTGACACTTTCAGATCTCGAGAACGGCCGGGCCGATTGAGCTCAAATTTGGTACACCTCTAGAGACCGGCCAATAGGGTGCCGTATTACGAATACCCGTCACGACCCCTAGCGGTTGACCTGACTTGACCTGACTCAAATTTGGCACACCGCTATAGACCGGCGAATAGGGTGCCGTGCACGTCAGTTTGTAGCACACCCACCCCGGTCTGCACGTGCAATGCTCGTAGCACACCGACTGCGGTCTGCACGTGCAAGGCTCATCCTCTCGTTTGGTGGCGGGCGTTTTTGCTGCGTTTACAAAGGTGCTTGCTCAAACAACCTGCGGTCCCGCGATGCGGAGCCCGGCTAACCGCAGGTTGTTTGAAAAGACAAACACTATTCGTTAGAATTGTGTTTTTCTATTGAAAAACAACCGGAGCGGTCCTTCTCCGGGCTATGTTTTGCAAGTCTGGCAGCGAATTGGGGCAACTTGACAGGGGCCTAAACGAATCGCTCAATCTTCGTAAAAAGTTCAGGGTATGGGCTCCCGGAGGCGATCTACCTGATGGCACCGGTCGCTACTCGCTTAAAACCTCGTGGCACGTGGCACGTGCGATTCCATTTTCCCCATGTTAAGTCAACGGGGTTTTGGACACTTTTTGCGCGATCGCCAATAGCGGGAAAACGAGCCAAGAAAGAGGTGGTTTTCTTCCACGCATTTTATGGCAAACACGTTTGGGTACACGCCAGTGTGCGCCGTATACCCCTCAGAACTTCGTAACGTGTCTTTGCACGAGGTCAAAGTTGAACTTTTTTCGCTCCCCATGTTAAGTCAATGGGCGTTTTTGCAGAGACTTTTTCATTCGCTCATTGTACAAAATTATATGATACGATTTTGTTTAAACTTTCAGGACTTGTTGAGAAAAGACCACAGAACATGTTGTTATGCTTCGTTAAGCTGTCAGAATTCGTTTGTTCTTTTTGAGCTCGTTTAAAGAAGATTTTTTTTAACATGCAAATTCAATGGGAGCGTCTTTGCTGCTTTATAACTTTTTACGTTATAGATATATTTAAGTGAAAAGTTGATAGGTTATACAACTTTTGATGCTCTTTCCAATGATATATAGAAAGTTATTGCACGTTGTGCCGTTTTTGAGGAATTTGGTAAAAAAGCACGACTTTACCGAGATTTGAGCTCAGACCTATATATGGTCTTGCTCAGACAGTATACGAACAGGTGACGGGGATACCTCCCATAGAAGGATGCGACACGAATTCAATGCTAATTATTAGCGGCCGGCCGCCGTGGGGACGTTTTCGTACCACTTATATCTCCGCAGCCACTGAACCGATACACTTGCAGTTTTTTGTAAGGGGTAGCGTATACCCTTCTTACAAGTACTTTACTATGGACGATGCATGCGGGTGACCCCTATTGCACGTGACACGTGTAAAACGGAGAGGTGTCAGTTTTGTAATAAGTGCAATAACTCGGTAATTACTGGGCCGATTGCGCTGAAACTTGGTATGAAGGTAGTCACCTACTAGGCGATCCATTTTTATGTGCCACGGTAGGGGTGCCGCTGCACGTGCGCACGTGAAGGGTGACGCTTCCAGATCTCGTGACCGGCCGGGTCGATTGAGCTCAAATTTGGTACACCGCTAGAGACCGGTTAGTAGGGTGCCGTGCGGAGGTCAGTAAGGACCAATCTTGCACGTGCGCACGTGCAGGGTGAGGCTTTCAGATCTCAGGAACGGCCGGGACGATTGAACTCAAATTCGGCACACTTCTAGGGACCGATCAGTAGGGTGACGTGCACAAGTCAGTTAGTATGTATTTCCATGTGCCCAGACTGGGATGCAGCTGCACGTGCGCACGTGCAGGGTGACGCTTTCAGATCTCGAGAACGGCCAGGCCGATTGAGCTCAAATTTGGTACACCGCTAGAGACCGGCGAATAGGGTGCCGTGCAAAAGTCAGATGGGACCATTTTGCACGTGCGCACGTGCAGGGTGTCGCTTCCAGATCTCGAAAACGGCCGGGTCGATTGCACTCAAATTTGGCACACCGCTAGAGACCGGTTGGCAGAGTGCAGTGCACGTCAGTTCGTAGCACACCCACTCCGATCTGCACGTGCAAGGCTCATCCTCTCGTTTGGCGGCGGGTAACCGCAGGCTGTTTCTTCATTAGACAAACACTATTGGTTAGAATTGTGTTTTTCTATTGAAAAAATAACCAGAGCAGTCCTTTACCGGGCTATGTTTTGCATGGTTGGCCGCGAATCGAAAGGTGTTTGTGATTGCAGTAGAAGACTAGGCCAGGAAACAATCGGTAGGTTTGCTACCAAAACACATTAACCTCCGCCCGAATGGGGCGGGGGCGTTTTTAGCCACACCTATTAGTTTTCCTGCATTTGTTAAGAAAATTACTACGCGCATTGTTATAAAGCTTTGTATGATAGATCAATTTCAGCGGCATGGTTGGACCTCTATGTAGGCACACACCGCCCACTGGCGCCAATTGCTCTTAAATCTTCATTCATACGGCTACATACGAAAGAGGTGGCACTGCGGCGCAACATGCTTTCAGGCGTTTGACACTTCTGCGTCATCAGCGAGTAAAACGGAATGTTTGGCTAAAATGCCAGACGCATTTACCACACTCGGTAATCGTCCTCAAAAGCTTCAGTTTCTTGCGAGTCTTCAGTTCTAAAGAGATAGTGGTTTTCCCTGATTCATCATTACTCCGCCATTCATTTAGGCGGTTATATACAATAAAGCCGGCATTGCGGCACAGCATACATTCAGGCGTTTGACGCTTCTGCCATCTAGCGAGTAAAAAGGAATGTAAGGTGTTTTCGGCTGATAAACAGATCTGTTGAAGCATCAATATTAAACTTGATATTCGGCACAAGTCAGTGACTCTGATTCGAATGGTGACGTCGACGGCGATCATGACGTCACCATTGCGTCAATATTGAGAAACCCTCGCCGGCAGAGGGGCAGCACCCGCCTCTTCCCATAGGGTTTTTCGTGATAGCTCGGGACAAGCCGTCGACAAAGTGCTGAAACTTGGAAAACCTGACCTATGATTCAAGCCGGATCTTATGACACCGACTATATTTTCTGGTTAGGTAAGGTCACTGACCTATGACGTCATAAGTGAACCTCTGCACTGTCCTCAGAGGTCGCAACTTCGCACCGCCCTCAGTACCAGAGGAACTTTCACAGAAGGATGAAACTTACAGGACGCAGTAGCCCCCCAAGATGTCCAACTTGTATAACTCGTATTTTTAAAGGTCACATGAGGTCAGGTCGGTAATGTGACCTCACTATTATAAGTCAATGGGGGAAATATGAAAACTGGTATTTTGGCGCTTGAAGTGATCTAAAACTATCTCAAGCGCATGAAATCGTGATTTCATGCATTTCTTGCAAGGTTTAGGTCCAATGTTCTATTTTTAATTGTTGACATTGCGTAACATCATTTATGACGTCACTATTGTCATAGGAGTTTTCTGTCAAAAACTCCTGCTAAAATTGAGCTAGAAAGTCGAAAAAGCTACAAATAAACTATGAAAGCCCTGTCGAATCAAATGATATGCGATATGACCTCCTTCGACCAACCTCATGACCTGAGGGGCTCTGACCTGCCTTTGACCACAGGTCAATACCTTAGGTTGGCCTAACCCAAACAAAAAGTATATCATTCGACGCGCCTTAGCAAGGTAAGCACGATGATAGCGGTTACTAGTAGTGTCGTGCACGTCAGTTCGCAGCACACCCACTCCGGTCTGCACGTGCAAGGCTCGTCCTCTCGTTTGGCGGCGGGCGTTTTTGCTGCGTTTACGGGTGAGTGGGTTACAGAGGTTAGAGTGCAGTGCACGTCAGTTCGTAGCACACCCACTCAGGTCTGAACGTGCAAGGCTCATCCTCTCGTTTGGCGGCGGGCGCTTTTGCGGCGTTACAGAGGTGCTTGCTCAAACAACCTGCGGTCCCGCGATGCGGAGCCCTAACCGCAGGTTGTTTGAAAAGACAAACACTATTCGTTAGAATTGTGTTTTTAACCGCAGGTTGTTTGAAAAGACAAACACTATTCGTTAGAATTGTGTTTTTCTATTGAAAAACAACCGGAGCGGTCCTTCTCCGGGCTATGTTTTGCAAGTCTGGCCGCGAATTGGGGCAACTTGGGTCAGGCCTAAACTTGTGGCTCGATTTTCTTAAAAATTTCAGTGTATGGGCTCCCGCAGGCGATCTACCTGATGGCACCGGTCGCTACTCGCTTAAAACCTCGTGGCACGTGGCACGTGCGATTCCATTTTTCCCATAGTAAGTCAATGGGGGTTTGGGACACTTTTTGCGCGATCGCGAATAGCGGGAAAACGAGCCAAGAAGGAGGTGGTTTTCTTCCCAGCATTTTATGGCAAACACGTTCAGGTACACGCTAGTGTGCTCCGTATACCCCTCAGAACTTCGTAACGTGTCTTTGCACGAGGTCAAAGTTGAACTTTTTTCGCTCCCCATGTTAAGTCAATGGGCGTTTTTGCAGAGACTTTTTCATTCGCTCATTGTACAAAATTATATGATACGATTTTGTTTAAACTTTCAGGACTTGTTGAGAAAAGACCATAGAACATGTTGTTATGCTTCTTTAAGCTGTGCAAATTCGTTTGTTGTCTTTAGGCTTCTTTAAAAATGAAAAATTTTAACATGGAAAGTCAATGGGAGCGTCTTTGGTGCTTAATAACTTTGTACCTTGAAGACATATTCAAGTGAAAAGTTGATATTTTATACAACTTTTGATGCTCTTTCCAATGATATATACAACTTTATTGCACGTGGTGCCGTTTTTGAGAAATATAGTAAAAAAGCACGACATTACCGAGATTT
This sequence comes from Amphibalanus amphitrite, assembly GCF_019059575.1. Lineage (NCBI taxonomy): Eukaryota > Metazoa > Arthropoda > Thecostraca > Balanomorpha > Balanidae > Amphibalanus > Amphibalanus amphitrite. The sequence goes on along the minus strand of NW_024882300.1, from coordinate 191,465 downwards.
GAGCTCAGACCTATATCGTTACGGTGTCAGGCGGACACGAGGACAGGTGGCGCCGCCGCCGCCCGCATAGCGGCGGGAATGTGAACTAACCTGTTTACCATCTATGGTATGGTACCATCGGGGGACCGGCCGCCGTCGGCACCATTTCGGGACTTTGCATCGCAATAAAAGGCTTATTTACAATTGAAAATGGACTAGCGAGAGTCGTTATGGAATCAGAATTTGATGCTGTACAAAACTAGGCGCCTATTTTCATTGTGATGGCATCACAGACTACACCGCTAACCCCAATAAAGCAGATTTATGTCGCGTCATCGATGATTACATATAATGTTTCTTTGATATATATGTAGTCGGGTCTTTCAGCTGCGTTCCTCCCCTCCCTCGCCGCGCCGGCGGGTCGGCCATCCGCGCCCTGCCGCCCGCCGGCTGCTGGCCGGTCAGCTGGCCGGTCAGCTGGTCGCCCGCGGCTGTCGGTGCAGTGCGGGATGCCTACTTGCGGGGGGCCGTCGTGGCGGCGGCCCGGGTGGACTGGGCGAGCAGTGAGTTGGGGAGCGCTGCGCTGTCGGTGCTCTAGTTTGCATTGCGTTCGCATGATACGGCTTGAGCCAATACAGAGTGAACTGATTGAGCTGAGCAAGTCTTTATATACATTGAAAAGTAAAGCACTTTTTACTGCATCTACGGTGAGATGCTAGATAAAATTTATGGTCTACCTAATGGTACCCATTACTTAACAATTAAGTGAATCATTTCGTCGCTAAACTCTCGTAAATTCGTATGTCCGCCTCACTATGGAGTTTGGACCGTAACGTATGGTCTTTGCTCAGACAGTATACGAACAGGTGACGGGGATACCTCCCATAGAAGGATGCGACACGATTTTACTGCTAAATAGCGGCCGGCCGCCGTGGGGACGTTTTTGTACGACTTATATCTCGGCAACCACTGGGCTGATACACGTGCGGTTTTTTGTGTTGGGTAGCTTTTTTCCTTCTTTCACATAGTGTGCTACTCTCGATGCATATGGGTGACCCCTAACGCACGTTCCACGTGCAAAGCCAAGAGGTGCCTGTTTTGTAATAAGTGCAATAGCTCGCGGTAATTACTGGGCCGATTGCGCTAAAACTTGGCATGGAGGTAGACACATTCCAGGCGATGCATTTCCACGTGTCTTGGTAGGTAACCGCAGGTTGTTTGAAAAGACAAACACTATTCGTTAGAATTGTGTTTTTCTATTGAAAAACAACCGGAGCGGTCCTTCTCCGGGCTATGTTTTGCATGTCTGGCAGCGAATCGAGACAAGTTGAGCCTCTCCTAAACGAATCGCTCAATCTTCGTAAAAATTTCAGGGTATGGGCTCCCGCAGGCGAGCTACCTGATGGCACCGGTCGCTACTCGCTTTAAACCTCGTGGCACGTGGCACGTGCGATTTCATTTTCCCCATGTTAAGTCAATGGGGTTTTGGACACTTTTTTGCGCGATCGCCAATAGCGGGAAAACGAGCCAAGAAGCAGGTGGTTTTCTTCCTAGAATTTTATGGCAAACACGTTTGGGTACACGCTAGTGTGCGCCGTACTATACCCCTCAGAATTTCGTAACGTGTCTTTGCACGAGGTCAAAGTTGAACTTTTTTCGCTCCCCATGTTAATTAAGTCAATGGGCGTTTTTGCAGAGACATTTTCATTCGTTCATTGTACAAAATTATATGATACGATTTTGTTTAAACTTTCAGAACTTGTTGAGAAAAGACCATAGAACATGTTGTTATGTTTCGTTAAGCTGTCAGAATTCGTTTGTTGTCTTTAGGCTTCTTTACAAATGAAAAAATTTAACATGGAAAGTCAATGGGAGCGTCTTTGTTGCTTAATAACTTTTTACATTTGAGATATATTTAAGTGAAAAGTTGATAGGTTATACAACTTTTGATGCTCTTTCCAATGATATATAGAACGTTATTGCACGTCGTGCCGTTTTTGAGGAATTAAGTAAAAAAGCACGACATTACCGAGATTTGAGCTCAAACCTATATATGGTCTTGACTCAGACAGTATACGAACAGGTGACGGGGATACCTCCCATAGAAGGATGCGACACGAATTTAATGCTGAATATTAGCGGCCGGCAGCCGTGAGGACGTTTTTGTACGACCTATCTCCGCAACCGCTGGACCGATACACTTGCGGTTTTTTGTATGGGGTTGCGTATACCCTTCCGGAGAAGTATTTTACTATGGACGAAGCATGCGGGTGACCCCTACTGCACGTGACACGTGTAAAACGGAGAGGGGTCACTTTTGTTGTGATGACAATAACACGGTAATTACTGGTGAGATTCTGCTGAAACTACATACACAAGGATGTAGGCACCCGCCGGACCATGCCTTTCCATGTGCTACGGCTGGGGTGCAACTGCACGTGCGCACGTGCAGGGTGACGCTTCCAGATCTCGAGAACGGCCGGGCCGATTGTGCTTAGATTTGGCACACCGCTAGAGACCGCGCAGTATGGTGCCTTCCACAGGTCAGCTGGGCCCCAAGTTGCACGTGCGCACGTGCAGGGTGACGTTTCCAGATCTCAGGAACGGCTTGGCCGATTGCATTCAAGTTCGGCACACCTTTAGAGACTGGTTAGTAGGGTGCTGTGCACAAGTCAGTTAGTATGTATATTCATGTGTCACGGTTGGGGTGCAACTGCACGTGCGCACTTGTAGGGGTCGCTTCCGGATCTTGAAAACGGCTGGGCCGATTGAGCTTAAATTCGGTACACCGCTAGAGACCGGCAACTAGAGTGCCGTGCACAAGTCAGTTGGGACCCAGCTTGCACGTGCGCACGTGAAGGGTGCCGCTTCAATATCTCGAAAATGGCCGGGCCGATTGCACTCAAATTTTGCACACCGCTAGAGTGGTTAGTAGAGTGTCCTGTTCGTCAGTTCGTAGCACACCCACTCCGGTCTGCACGTGCCAATCTCATCCTCTCGTTTGGCGGCGGGTAACCGCAGGTTGTTTCTTCATTAGACAAACACCATTCGTTAGAATTGTGCTTTTCTATTGAAAAAAAACAACCGGAGCAGTCCTTCACCGGGCTATGTTTTGCATGGTTGGCCGCGAATCGAAATGTGTTTGTGATTGCAGTAGAAGACTCGAACAGGGAACAATCGGCGAGTTTGCTACCAAAACACATTAACCTCCGCCCGAGTGGGGCGAAGGTGTTTTTAGCCACACCTATTAGCTTTTTTGCGTTTGTTAAGAAAATCACTACGCGCATTGTTATAAAGCTTTGTATGATAGATCAATTTCAGCGGCATGGTTGGACCTCTATGTAGGCACACACCGGCGAGAACGGCTGCGCCAATTGCGCTTAAATCTTCATCCATGCGGCTGCATACAGAAGAGGTGGCACTCCGGCGCAACATGCTTTCAGGCGTTTGACACTTCTGCGTCATCTAGCGAGTAAAACGGAATGTTTGGCTAAAATGCCAGACGCATTTACCATACTCGATAATCGTCCTCAAAAGCTCCAGTCTCGTGCGAGTCATCAGTTCTAAAGAGATAGTGGTTTTCCCGGATCCCTCATTACTCCGCCATTTATTTAGGCGGTTATATACAATAGAGCCGGCATTGCGGCACAGCATACATTCAGGCGTTTGACGCTTCTGCCATCTAGCGAGTAAAAAGGAATGTAAGGTGTTTTCGACTGATATACAGATCCGTTGAAGCATCAATCTTAAACTTGATATTCGGCACAATTCAATGACTCTGATTCGAATGGTGACGTCGACGGCGACCGTGACGTCACCATTGCGTCAATATTGATTAACCCTCGCCGGCAGAGGGGCAGCACCCGCCTCTTCCCATAGGGTTTTTCGTGATAGCTCGGGACACGCCGGAGACAAAAGTGCTGAAACTTGGAATACCTAACCTATGATTTAAGCCGGATCTTATGACTTCGACCACATTTTCTGGTTACGTAAGGTCACTGACCTATGACGTCATAAGTGAACTTCTGCACTGTCCTCAGAGGTCGCAACTTCGCACCGCCCTCAGTACCAGAGGAACTTTCACAGAAAGATGAAACTTACAGGACGTAGTAGCCTCCCAGGATGTCCAACTTGTATAACTCGTATTTTTCAAAGGTCACATGAGGTCAGGTCGGTCATGTGACCTCACTATTATAAGTCAATGGGGAAATATGAAAACTGGTATTTTGGCGCTGGAAATGATCTAAAACTATCTCAAGCGCATGAAATCGTGATTTCATGCATTCCTTGCAAGGTCCAATGTTCTATTTTTAATTGTTGACATTGCGTAACGTCATTTATGACGTCACTATAGTCAAAGGAGTTTTCTGTCAATAACTCCTGCTAAAATTGAGCTAGGGAGTCGAAAAAGCTACAAATGGACTCTGAAAGACCTGCCGAATCAAATGGTATGCGATATGACCTCCTTCGACCAGCCTCATGACCTGAGGGGCTCTGACCTGCCCTTGACCCGAGGTCAATACCTTAGGTTGACCTAAACCAAACAAAAAAAATATCATTCGACGCGCCTTAGCAAGGTAAGCACGATGATAGCGGTTAGTAGTGTCGTGCACGTCGGTTCGTAGCACACCCACTCGGGTCTGCACGTGCAAGGCTCGTCCTCCGTTTGGCGGCGGGCGTTTTTGCTGCGTGCACGGGTGAGTGGGTTACAGAGGTTAGAGTGCAGTGCACGTCAGTTCGTAGCACACCCACTCTGGTCTGCACGTGCAAGGCTCATCCTCTCGTTTGGCGGCGGGTGTTTTGGCGGCGTTACAGAGGTGCTTGCTCAAACAACCTGCGGTCCCGCGATGCGGAGCCCAGCATCGCAGATGCTGGTAACCGCAGGTTGTATGAAAAGACAAACACTATTCGTTAGAATTGTGTTTTTCTATTGAAAAACAACCGGAGCGGTCCTTCTCCGGGCTATGTTTTGCATGTCTGGCCGCGAATTGGGGCAACTTGGGTCAGGCCTAAACTTGTGGCTCGATTTTCTTAAAAATTTCAGTGTATGGGCTCCCGCAGGCGATCTACCTGATGGCTTCGGTCGCTACTCGCTTAAAACCTCGTGGCACGTGGCACGTGCGATTCCATTTTCCCCATGTTAAGTCAATGGGGTTTTGGACACTTTTTGCGCGATCGCGAATAGCGGGAAAACGAGCCAAGGAAGAGGTGGTTTTCTTCCCAGCATTTTATGGCAAACACGTTTGGGTACACGCTAGTGTGCGCCGTATACCCCTCAGAACTTCGTAACGTGACTTTGCACGAGGTCAAAGTTGAACTTTTTTCGCTCCCCATGTTAAGTCAATGGGCATTTTTGCAGAGACTTTTTCATTCGCTCATTGTACAAAATTATATGATACGATTTTGTTTAAACTTCCAGGACTTGTTGAGAAAAGACCATAGAACATGTTGTTATGCTTCTTTAAGCTGTGCAAATTCGTTTGTTCTTTTTAGGCTCGTTTAAAAATGAAAAATTTTAACATGGAAAGTCAATGGGAGCGTCTTTGCTGCTTAATAACTTTTTACAGTTGAGATATATTTATGTGAAAAGTTGATAGGTTATACAACTTTTGATGCTCTTTCCAATGATATATACAACTTTATTGCACGTGGTGCCGTTTTTGAGAAATATAGTAAAAAAGCACGACATTACCGAGATTTGAGCTCAGACCTATATCGTTACGGTGTCAGGCGGACACGAGGACAGGTGGCGCCGCCGCCGCCCGCATAGCGGCGGGAATGTGAACTAACCTGTTTACCATCTATGGTATGGTACCATCGGGGGACCGGCCGCCGTCGGCACCATTTCGGGACTTTGCATCGCAATAAAAGGCTTATTTACAATTGAAAATGGACTAGCGAGAGTCGTTATGGAATCAGAATTTGATGCTCTACAAAACTAGGCTATTTTCATTGTGATGGCATCACAGACTACACCGCTAAACCCAATAAAGCAGATTTATGTCGCGTCATCGATGATTACATATAATGTATCATTCTTTGATATATATGTAGTCGGGTCTTTCAGCTGCGTCCCTCCCCTCCCTCGCCGCGCCGGCGGGTCGGCCATCCGTGGCTTGCCGCCCGCCGGCTGCTGGCCGGTCAGCTGGCCGGTCAGCTGGTCGCCCGCGGCTGTCGGTGCAGTGCGGGATGCCTACTTGCGGGGGGGGGGGGGCCGTCGTGGCGGCGGCCCGGGTGGACTGGGCGAGCAGTGAGTTGGGGAGCGCTGCGCTGTCGGTGCTCTAGTTTGTATTGCGTTCGCATGATACGGCTTGAGCCAATACAGAGTGAACTGATTGAGCTGAGCAAGTCTTTACATACATTGAAAAGTAAAGCACTTTTTACTGCATCTACGGTGAGATGCTAGATAAAATTTATGGTCTACCTAATGGTACCCATTACTTAACAATTAAGTGAATCATTTCGTCGCTAAACTCTCGTAAATTCGTATGTCCGCCTCACTATGGAGTTTGGACCGTAACGTATGGCCTTTGCTCAGACAGTATACGAACAGGTGACGGGGATACCTCTAATAGAAGGATGCGACACGATTTTACTGCTAAATAGCGGCCGGCCGCCGTGGGGACGTTTTTGTACGACTTATATCTCGGCAACCACTGGGCTGATACACGTGCGGTTTTTTTGTGTGGGGTAGCTTTTTCCCTTCTTTCACATAGTGTGCTACTCTCGATGCATATGGGTGACCCCTAACGCACGTTCCACGTGCAAAGCCAAGAGGTGCCTGTTTTGTAATAAGCGCAATAGCTCGCGGTAATTACTGGGCCGATTGCGCTAAAACTTGGCATGGAGGTAGACACTTTCCAGGCGATGCATTTCCATGTGTCTTGGTAGGGGTGCAACTGCACGTGCGCACGTGCAGGGTGACGCTTCCAGATCTCGAGAACGGCTGGACCGATTGTGTTCAAATTTGGCATAACGCTTGATACCGATCAGTAGGTTGCAGTCATTTAGTATGTATTTCCATGTGCCACGATTGGGGTGCAACTGCACGTGCGCACGTGCAGGGTGACGCTTCCAGATCTCGAGAACGGCCGGGCCGATTGAGTTCAAATTTGGTACACCGCTAGAGACCGATTAGTAGGGTGCCGTGCGCAAGTCAGTTTGGACCCATCTTGCACGTGCGCACGTGCAGGGTGACGCTTCCAGATTTCAAGAACGGCTGGACCGATTGCACTCAAATTCGGCAAACATCTAGAGATCGATCAGTAGGGTGCCGTGCACAAGTCAGTTAGTATGTATTTCCATGTGTCACGGTTGAGATGCAACTGCACGTGCGCACGTGGAGGGGTCGTTTCAAGATCTTGAAAACGGCTGGGCCGATTGAGCTCGAATTTGGTACACCGCTAGGGACCGGCGAATAGGGTCCCATGCACAATGCAATTGGACACAGCTTGCACGTGCGCACGTGCAGGGTGACGCTTCCAGATCTCGAAAATGGCCGAGCCGATTACACTCAAATTTGGCACACCGCTATAGATCAGCGAGTAGGGTGCCGTGCACGTCAGTTTGTAACACACCGACTCCGGTCTGCACGTGCAAGGCTCATCCTCTCGTTTGGCGGCGGGCGTTTTTGCTGCGTTTACAAAGGTGCTTGCTCAAACAACCTGCGGTCCCGCGATGCGGAGCCCAGCATCGCAGATGCTGGTAACCGAAGGTTGTTTGAAAAGACAAACACTATTCGTTAGAATTGTGTTTTTCTATTGAAAAACAACCGGAGCGGTCCTTCTCCGGGCTATGTTTTGCAAGTCTGGCCGCGAATTGGGGCAACTTGACTCCAGCCTAAACGTGCATTGCGATTTTCGTAAAAATTTCAGAGTATGGGCTCTCGCAGGCGATCTACCTGATGGCATCGGTCGCTACTCGCTTAAAACCTCGTGGCACGTGGCACGTGCGATTCCATTTTTCCCATAGTAAGTCAATGGTGGTTTGGGACACTTTTTGCGCGATCGCGAATAGCGGAAAAAATCGCCGATCAAGGTATGGTTTGCTGCACACCATTTTATGGCCGACACATTAAGGTACACGCCCATGTGCGCCGTCTGCCCGTAAGAAGTCGATATTTTTTGTAGTACGACTTTGAAGTTCGAGTTTTTTTGCTCCCCATGTTAAGTCTATGGACGTTTTTGCAGAGACATTTTCATTCGTTCATTGTACAAAATTATATGATACGATTTTGTTTAAACTTCCAGGACTTGTTGAGAAAAGACCATAGAACATGGTGTTATGCTTCTTTAAGCTGTGCAAATTCGTTTGTTCTTTTTAAGCTCGTTTAAAAATGAAAAATTTTAACATGGAAAGTCAATGGGAGCATCTTTGTTGCTTAATAACTTTTTACAGTTGAGATATATTTAAGTAAAAAGTTGATAGGTTATACAACTTTTGATGCTCTTTCCAATGATATATAGAACGTTATTGCACGTTGTGCCGTTTTTGAGGAATTTGGTAAAAAAGCACGACTTTACCGAGATTTGAGCTCAGACCTATATATGGTCTTGGCTCAGACAGTATACGAACAGGTGACAGGGATACCTCCCATTGAAGGATGCGATGTAATGCTAAATATTATCGGCGGGCCTCCGTGGGGACGTTTTTGTACGACTTATATCTCCGCAACCAGGGGACCGATACACTTGCGGTTTTTGTGTGGGGTAGCGTATACCCTTCTTACAAGTATTTTACTATGCACGATGCTTACGGGTGACCCCTTCTGCACGTCACACGTGTAATACGGAGAGGTGTCAGTTTTGTAATAAGTGCAATAACTCGGTAATTACTGGGCCGATTGCGCTGAAACTTGGCATGGAGGTAGTCACCTACCAGGCGATCCATTTTCATGTGCCACGGTAGGTGTGCCGCTGCACGTGCGCACGTGCAGGGTGACGCTTCCAGATCTCGTGACCGGCCGGGCCGATTTAGTTCAAATTTGGTACACCGCTAGAGACCGAAAACAGCACAAGCCAGGAATACTGAAATGGTGCAATCAGTGAGGAGACAAGTCCTGCTTACACCACCGGCGATCACGTGGCACACGTGCAAATTTGGGCACCTCCGTTGCGGATATATTTTATAGTGAAATATTCAAATGTAGATAACTTTGTCAGTTTAAGTCCGATTGGACTAGAATTTGGTGGGTTGATGAATTGTTAAGCGACATGAACGAATGCGGCACGTTTGTTGCAGTGCGCCACGTTTGTCTCAAAGCGCCATTTGAGTGCAGTGCGCCACATTCTGCCACAAAGTGCAGAATGTGCGTTATTTTGTCGAAAATTGGACGATTAGGATGCGCTGTAATTAAGCGATGGCTGCTTAAACGGTAGATATGAATGCACCACATTTGCCGCAGGGCGCCATATTTGTCTTAATGCGTCAGTGTTTGCGTTTTGCCTACGGCGGGCGTTTTTGCGGCGGTGTTTGCGTTTGGCGGCGGGCGGCCGTTTTTGCGTTTTTTGCGGTGTTTTTGTTTGGCGGCGGGCGGCCGTTTTTTGCGGCGTTTTGCGGTTGGCGGCGGGCGGGCGTGCGTTGCGGGCGTTTTTTTGCGGCGGTGTTTGCGTTTTTTGCGTTTTTGTGTTTGGCGGCGGGCGGACGGGCGATGCGGGTGTTTTGCGGTGTTTGCGTTTGGCGGCGGGCGGCCGTTTTAGCGGCGGTTTGCGGCGGGCGGCAGTTTTTTGCGGCGTTTTGTAGTTTGCGGCGGGCGGCCGTTTTTTGCGGGGTTTTGCGGTCGCCGGCGGCCGGGCGTTATTGGCGGTGTTGCGGTTTTAGGCGGGCGGCCGCGTTTCGCGGCGTTTTGCCTTTGGCGGCGGGCGATGCGGGCGATTTTTGTGGCGGTGGTATTTGCGTTTTTTGCGGTGTTTGCGTTTTGCGGCGGACGGGCGTTTTTGCGGCTTTTTTTGCGTTTTTTTCTGCGGTTTTGTGCCTGCGGGCGATTGTTTTTTTGTGGCTTTTGCGTTGCGTTTTGAGCGTGCGTTTTGCGAGTTTTGCGGTTTTGCGTTTTGCGGCGGGCGGTACAGAGGTGCTTGCTCAAACAACCTGCGGTCCCGCGATGCGGAGCCCGGCATCGCAGATGCTGGTAACCGCAGGTTGTTTGAAAAGACAAACACTATTCGTTAGAATTGTGTTTTTCTATTGAAAAACAACCGGAGCGGTCCTTCTCCGGGCTATGTTTTGCAAGTCTGGCCGCGAATTGGGGCAACTTGACCGGGGCCTAAACGTGCATTGCGATTTCCGTAAAAAGTTCAGAGTATGGGCTCCTGCAGGCGATCTACCTGATGGGATCGGTCGCTACTCGCTTAAAACCTCGTGGCACGTGGCACGTGCGATTCCATTTTTCCATTTTGTTTTTGAAATGGTGCAATCAGTGAGGAGACAAGTCCTGCTTACACCACCGGCGATCACGTGGCACACGTGCAAATTTGGGCACCTCCGTTGCGGATATATTTTATAGTGAAATATTCAAATGTACATAACTTTGTCAGTTTAAGTCCGATTGGACTAGAATTTGGTGGGTTGATGAATTGTTAAGCGACATGAACGAATGCGGCACGTTTGTTGCAGTGCGCCACGTTTGTCTCAAAGCGCCATTTGAGTGCAGTGCGCCACATTCTGCCACAAAGTGCAGAATGTGCGTTATTTTGTCGAAAATTGGACGATTAGGATGCGCTGTAATTAAGCGATGGCTGCTTAAACGGTAGATATGAATGCACCACATTTGCCGCAGGGCGCCATATTTGTCTTAATGCGTCAGTGTTTGCGTTTTGCCTACGGCGGGCGTTTTTGCGGCGGTGTTTGCGTTTGGCGGCGGGCGGCCGTTTTTGCGTTTTTTGCGGTGTTTTTGTTTGGCGGCGGGCGGCCGTTTTTTGCGGCGTTTTGCGGTTGGCGGCGGGCGGGCGTGCGTTGCGGGCGTTTTTTGCGGCGGTGTTTGCGTTTTTTGCGTTTTTGTGTTTGGCGGCGGGCGGACGGGCGATGCGGGTGTTTTGCGGTGTTTGCGTTTGGCGGCGGGCGGCCGTTTTAGCGGCGGTTTGCGGCGGGCGGCAGTTTTTTGCGGCGTTTTGTAGTTTGCGGCGGGCGGCCGTTTTTTGCGGGGTTTTGCGGTCGCCGGCGGCCGGGCGTTATTGGCGGTGTTGCGGTTTTAGGCGGGCGGCCGCGTTTCGCGGCGTTTTGCCTTTGGCGGCGGGCGATGCGGGCGATTTTTTGTGGCGGTGGTATTTGCGTTTTTTGCGGTGTTTGCGTTTTGCGGCGGACGGGCGTTTTTGCGGCTTTTTTTGCGTTTTTTTCTGCGGTTTTGTGCCTGCGGGCGATTGTTTTTTTGTGGCTTTTGCGTTGCGTTTTGAGCGTGCGTTTTGCGAGTTTTGCGGTTTTGCGTTTTGCGGCGGGCGGTACAGAGGTGCTTGCTCAAACAACCTGCGGTCCCGCGATGCGGAGCCCGGTAACCGCAGGTTGTTTGAAAAGACAAACACTATTCGTTAGAATTGTGTTTTTCTATTGAAAACAACCGGAGCGGTCCTTCTCCGGGCTATGTTTTGCATGTCTGGCAGCGAATTGGGGCAACTTGGTAGGGGCCTAAACTTATGGCTCAATTTTCGTAAAAATTTCAGTGTATGGGTTCCCGAAGGCGATCTACCTGATGGCACCGGTCGCTACTCGCTTAAAACCTCGTGGCACGTGGCACGTGCGATTCCATTTTCCCCATGTTAAGTCAACGGGGTTTTGGACACTTTTTGCGCGATCGCGAATAGCGGAAAAAATCGCGGAACAAGGTATGGTTTGCTGCACACCATTTTATGACCGACACGTTCAGGCACACGCCCGTGTGCGCCGTATACCCGTCAGAATTCGTTAACTTGAGATGCACGAGTTTGAAGTTGAACTTTTTTCGCTCCCCATGTTATGTCAATGGGCGTTTTTGCAGAGACATTTTCATTTGCTCATTGTACAAAATTATATGATACGATTTTGTTTAAACTTTCAGGACCTGTTGAGAAACGACCATAGAACATGTTGTTATGCTTCGTTAAGCTGTCAGAATTCGTTTGCTCTTTTTATGCTCGTTTAAAATTGAAAAATTTTAACCTGGAAAGTCAACGGGAGCGTCTTTGGTACTTAATAACTTTGTACGTTGAAAATATATTTAAGTGAAAAGTTGATAGGATATACAACTTTTGATGCTCTTTCCAATGATATATAGACCACTATTGCACGTTTTGCCGTTTTTGATAAATTAAGTAAAAAAGCACGACTCTATCGAGATTTGAGCTCAGACCTATATATGGCCTTGGCTCAGACAGTATACGAACAGGTGACGGGGATACCTCCCATAGAAGGATGCGATTAAATGCTAAATGTTAGCGGCCGGCCGCCGTGGGGACGCTTTTGTACGACTTCTATCTCCGCAACCAGTGTACCGATACACTTGCGGTTTTGTGTGTGGGGTAGCTTATACCCTTCTTACAAGTATTTTACTATGCACGACGCTTGCGGTTGACCCCTACTGCACGTGACACGTGTAAAACGGAGAGGTGTCACTTTTGTTGTAATGACAACAACACGGTAATATCTGGGCTGATTGCACTGAAACTACACAAGGATGTAGGCACCCGCCGGGCCACGCCTGTCAATGTGCTACGGTTGGGGTGCAACTGCACGTGCGCACGTGCAGGGTGACGCTTCCAGATCTCGAGAACGGCCGGGCCGATTGAGCTCAGATTTGGCACACCGCTAGAGACCGCTTAGTAGGGTGCCCTGCACAGGTCAGCTGGACCCCAGTTTGCACGTGCGCACGTGCAGGGTGACGCTTTCAGATCTCAGGAACGGCTCAGCCAGTTGCACTGAAATTCGGCACATTTCTTGATATTGATCAGTAGACAGTAAGGCACCGTGCACAAGTCAGTTAGTATGTATTTTCATGCGTCACGATTGGGTTGTAACTGCACGTGCGCACGTGTAGGGGTTGCTTCTTGATCTTGAAAACGGTTGGGCCGATTGAGCTCAAATTTGGTACACCGCTGGAGACCGGCGAATAGGGTGCCGTGCACAAGTCAATTGGGACCCAGCTTACACGTGCGCACGTGAAGGGTGCCGCTTCAAGATCTCGAAAACGGCCAGGCCGATTGCACTCAAATTTTGCACACCGCTAGAGAGTGGTTAGTGGGGTGCTGTGCACACTGCACAACTCAAATGGAAGTATCATATCCCAAAGCTCATGCGCATGGCTCACTCTCCGCTCCTTCCTTTGTCGCCCTAAAAGGCGCGTTGCTGGTATCAACCCTCACCGGCCGAGGGGGGGGGGGGGCGCGGGGGCAGGTGCCGCTCCTCCTAGTTTTTTTTTCACGATAGCTCGGGACACCCCGGAGATAGACAGCTGAAACTTTGCATACCTGACCTTTGATTTAAGCTGGATCTTTTGACACCAACTGAATTTCCAGGTCAGGTCAGGTCACTGACCTACATATGACGTCATTAGTGAGCCTTTACACGGTCCTCAGACATCGCAACTTCGCACCGCCCTCAGAGCCAAAAGAACTTTCACAGGAAGATGAAACTTACAGGACGTAGTATCCTCCTGTTAGTAGAAAGTGACTTACCGTGACCTTTCGTGACCTGACCTGGACCCAGCCGCATCATGCAGAAACCCCAGAATTTGATCTTTGACCCGACCTCGACTTGAAAGTTGACATCAACCTTAAAATCTTAAGGATGCTTTGGGAAGGTTTCGTAGAGACCTTTCGAACACTGCCTCGCGGGGCTCGATACGACCATTGGTTCTGGAGATAGCACGGGGGGGAGGGGGTCGGTTCCGACCCCTCCCCAGGCTATCGTGGGTACGGAAATAGCCCAGGCGGTGCCGGGTTAGGTCAAATCTGAGAGAATTACTCAGAAAGAGCGTTAATAGGGCTATCAAATGCGGCTTTCCGCGGCGTTATAGCTACTGGTTCCCGATATGTATATTGTATTAGCGAAGCATTCCAATGATGGATTAGTGTCAGCTTCTAGTCAATGACAATAGTAAAAACATATAAAACACAAGCACACACACGCATACACATTGTACTAAAATACCAAAACGCTAGTCACATGTCGAGTTTAAAAGTCGTAAAAACTCCGCTCTAGTTCGAGAGCCGGTGGTGGCAGGCGGCAGGCGATTCCAGGACGAGGCCGCTCGGTACGACAAGGCCCGGCGCGACATAGACAGCCGGTAAGCCGGCAGCTCCAGTACACCGGCACACGTTGCCCGCGTTGAGCGCCGCGACACAGCGGCTCGCCGAGTGAATAGGGAGCGGATCGCCTCCGGAGCGCAAGGGTCACTTAGCGCCCTGAACACAGTGGAGCAGTCACGGTGGACGACAAGATCAGCAATGTCATGCCAGCCGAGGGCTCTCAACACCGGTGAAATATGTTCAGAAACCCTCGCTCCGGAGACGACCCTAGCACCAAAATTCAGGATCTTCTGCACCTTATGTAAATGACAGCGAGCGGCCCCGCCCCAGACGGAGAGGCAGTAAAGGATGTGGGGGAAAACATGGCACTGGATAAGGAGCTTACGGGTCTCGGGGGTAAGATGATGACGAATTTTATACAAACATAGAAGGATGGAATTGCACTTTTTGACAACATTTGAAATGTGCTTTTCCCAGGATAGGGTTGAGTCGACCGTCACTCCCAGCATCTTCACAAAAGGGGATGGTTGTAGTGTGTGACCGGATATGGTAAGGGAAAAGGATGAGGTTTTCTTGAGGTTCTGGCCAGTACCCACAAGAAGCAGGGTGTGGGTATGCCCGAGTTATGCCTCGGCTCCCGAGTTATTCCCGAGTTATGCCTTCCCGAGTTATGCCTTCCCGAGTTATGCCTCGGCTTCTTGAAAATTGTTGATATTCGACCTCAAAATTTGGGGGTAGGTTAGGTTCCGCCGGCCCTATCCCAGCGAAAAACCTGATGGGCATTTGGCCACCCCTTTTAGATGACCCTGGATCCGCCCTTGCAATCGGCCCAGTAGTTTCGGAGCTAGGAGGGATGGGCTATGAATGCTACCCCCCCCCCCCTCAGTAAAGCGCGTAATAACAAGACCCCAGTGGAGCTCGGGTTAAAAGCATTACAGGTAGGGGCGTGGCGCGGGTCGATCCCCTCTCTCCGCTCATACTGAGATTTTCCTGTTTGACATTGCAAAGACACGCATCGCGATCGCCCGTAACCAGCCGCATTGCTTTCAACCCCGAAGTGAAAGTGCCCAGTTTCACGAAGTCATGTGCTTTTGGAAAAAAAGTGAATATCAATCTCTTGCATCGCTCAGCATCGCTTCGGGTCCCTTGACGGCTGCGGTTGTCATTTGTGATAGAAGTGATAAAATATTATTTAAAAAAAAATCGTTAGACATTGTTGTTATCTAATTTCATAGAATCTTGTGAAGTTTGTGAGCTTGGTTTTGCTAGAAGAAAACACGTGAAAGAACAGACACGGTGAGTTTGACGCTGATACGCTTGACCATCTCCGTCGGCTCAGCTAACTTGTTTAGCGTCTGTTTCCTTTTTTCGAAAGGTAGTTAGACAATAAACATGAATTTCGCAAAAATCGTCCTTGTTGCTAGTCAAATCGTCATTCTGTTTTGCAACATTCATTATGAGGCCCAGTTTAACAGATTCTGGTTAGATGCTACGAAAACTGCGCTTCTGAGACAAACGAGAGTTGTTTACAGTTTTGTTTCACGTTGCTAGGTGGTTGCTATGGAACTATGGATACTTCCTTTCATAGTGGTTTGCATTTATATTATGTGATATCGACATATGCCACCCCTTATACCTGAATTTATGCTGATACTATTGTTGATTTGTTGAAGAGAATACTGAAATGTATGAATAGAGGCAGCATGTATGAATATAGGCGGCGGAACGATTTGAGACAAGGGGGGGGGGGGCACCAGCTCAAGGAGCCAAACCTAGGGTACCTACCCCCAAATCCTGTTTTCTCATCGGATTTAGGCCACTTATTTTTCGTCACAGCCCTGACACGATGATTTTTTTTTACAAAACGAAAATTGCTGTTCACCCCCGTATGTGTGGTTAACTTTAACCCTCGCCGGCACAGGGGGGGGGGGTTGATGCACCCCCTAAGGTTTTTCGCGAATAACTCGCGTAAAAAGCGGCCAATCGCGACGAAACTTTCAGTACCCTCGCATTGATCAATTTTACACCTACCCTGAAAATGTCATGACCCTGACCCAAATGACCTTTGACCTGTGACCTCTTTTATGAGACCATGTTTGGCCGGAATCGCGATTCGGCGTATGTCGGCTCGCATTAGCCGCGCGTTTGCCAGCTTTTCGTGTTTCAAACGTTCAAACATAAGATTTGATGTTGCTCCCATGCATTAGGGTGGATGTCAAGGTCACCAGAAGGTCAGGTCAGGTCATTGACCTTTGGTGACCTCGGTTCACTTTTTCGAGTTTTTCATGTTTCTAGGCTAGTTTTTGGAGCTGAATTCGAATTTAGCAACCATTGGAACATTTACGAAGTAGTTTTGGTGCCTTCGTAACATGTTACGAAGCTGTCAGAGGCGGATGACAGGTACTACGAATACCCGTCACGACCCCTACCGGTTGACCTGACCTGACCTGACCCGACCTGGTCTAAACGCTTCACGACATCATCTATGATCAAAACTAACACGATATTCGTGATCAGCACCCCGGAAAACCCCTTAGAAGCCGCACTTTACGACTTTCTAACAGGTCCCGATATTCCCGATTTATGGGTCATTGACCTGACCTGGAAGGTCAACCGATGACCTAGGATCTTAAAACTGGGTATCACTGGCTTCCTCTTGTGACGGGCAGCACGCTCGTTTTTTTCCGCGAAGCTCTAGCTCCATCAGGGGCCAAACGCGAGGGGGTCGTACCAACCCCCCCCCCCTTGTGCCGTCGAAGTACCTACTCAAAATGGCCTGTGCCGGCGAGGTTAAGCTGATCCTCAAGTACCTATGTGCTTGTCTCTTCCTTATTGTCGTTTGATAAATTCCATTTATCCTACATGTATCAAATTCCCAAGAAGCCATCGCAGTACTAATCAGTGGCGAATCCCAGGGGGAGGTCACATGGGTCATGACTTAGGGCTTGGGGTCACCACATGCCTGCCAGGACTTGAAGTGAATACCCAGGCAAAATGAATACTTCAAATGACTGAGCTCTCCCAATTCCGCTGGCTGGCTTGGCTTTGGAGCCGCAGCAGACAGCGTAAGTCAATGGCAATGACCCAAGGCCAAATGACTCTGACAGATCTTGTAGCGAGCTATATACTGCTTTTTATCTCTAGCTTGCATTCTTTCCGAGATAATCTGGTGTGGCCAAAAAGGCCCCCCCCCCCAGCATGACAAAGTTGGATGAGAGGCCCAAACGGGCGCGGGTTAAAGCATATCTCGATGTTGTGAGAACCCAAACCGGTAATTGTGAGCCAGGGACCCCAATTAGGCTATCTCAACTAAAAATATATGTTAACCCACGCCCCGTTGGGCTCTGCCGAGCAACGCGCCCCGTTAAAGATCTCGAGAACCACGCAATCTAGCGACAAGCGGCGAACGGTGTTGGATAGCCCTATCAGGGAACTACCTTGTGACCCAATTTTATTGACCTAGGTCAAACCGATGACGTCACAGGTCAGGTCAAAGGTCGAATTTTCACCGTTTTTTCGTTAGTTTTTTTTCAATTACAACAGTTTTTTCGCTATAACTTAGCCAAAAAACGAGATATCGATCTGAAATTTGGTATGTATATAAAAGAGCACAGGGACTATCATATATATTCCGTTTTTTCGAAATTCCGATTTTTTTGGCTTTTTTGAGTTTTTCTAAAAAAAATCAATTTTTTGAAAATTTTGGGGTCATTAACCCAAAATTTTGAAAATCCGAGATAACAGTTTTGTAGCGACGCTTTTTGTCTCCTAGACCATATAAAGAACTTTGAAATTGCTTGGTAACTGTAGATTTGGTGAGCGTTTCAAGATTGCATGTTTTTTGCTCATTTTTGCTCGAACATGACCTCAGTTTGACCTCAATAACTCCTGACCTAAGGTGACCTAAGACTTGAAATTCGGTGTGAAGGTGTCAAATTGATGCCTGGGAAGGTACTGAAAATTTGGCCCGCCGTTTTCTTCCTATTCAAGAAAAACCACAGGGGGGGGGGCAAATTGCCCCCCGTCCCAACGGGGCGAGGGTTTTAACCCGCGCCCCACTGGGGTCTGCGTATAACACGCCCTACTGGGGGGGGGCCTTCATAGCCCCACTCCTAACTCCGAAACTACTGGGCCGATCGTCAAAATTCAAACGGCGTCTGATAGCCCCGGAAAACTGTCCAGCGAAACCTATTTACATTGACCTCGAGGTCACTAATGAGGTCACAGGTCAGGTCAAAGTAAAAATTATTAGCATTTTGGCTTGTTCACATTGTGGGCTCTGGCCGCCGTCTTAGAAGTCAGATCAGGCTCATTTTTGGTTTAAACACTCGTGAACAGATGTTTTAGATACCCTGAGGGTACCAAACTTGTACTTTGATTTTCAGGTCAGGGTCAGGTCATCACAGGTCACGGAAATATTATATCATGCGTCGGTCAAGTGCACATGTTTTATGGTCCATTTAGGCCATATATTTCGAATTTCATGTCGTCTGTGTCATTCGAGGTCATTTTGACTCGAATTTAGCTTAGGTCAGGTCACTTTCAAGTCTATCGATCTGAAATGGCATTTTTTCGCATTTTCCCAGCCCCGGTCGGGAATATATAGACCTGCTTCACAGCCACGTTATTTTTGGTGACTTTTCTTTGCTCGCTATTTGCAGATATACTGCATTGTCTTGGTACATTGTGGTTCAGCTCTGGTCACGGCTGTGTCTGTGCTGAAGTAAGGCCTTGGGTGCAATTAGCCTACATCTATTGAGACCTCCCAGTGATAGGATATTTTCGCCATGCAAAAAACAAGTTACGCCAAAATAGCGGAGGGCGTAAAGCCATCGTTCGTGGAGGTGCTGACGGGGATGTCCCGTGAGGCCAGGTCTGGAAGGATTTATTATCATGATTGGCAATCCACTCCAGTGGTCAGCAGGCAGGACCCCGTTTACACTGACTACGGTGCTAACATCATTGGCATACATGGCGACGGCAACTGTCTGTTCCGGGCGCTCGCCTATGCTGTCGGTGATCCCTTGCTAGATCACGTGTCCCTTCGGCAAAAGATATGTGAAGAGGAGCGCAAAGATGAACTTCTTAGGGAAGTGTTCCCTGACCTGGACGGCTACATCAATTCCATGCGCAAGGGAGGTAAGTTCGGTGGTGAGCCAGAGATAAGAGCAGCAGCACGTGTGCTTCACCGTCTCATCTATGTGTGGGAAAACGGTCATCAGGTGGCTGCTCATGGAGCACCAAACCAGTCTCCTATTCACTTATGCTATTATAGTCGGGGGCAGCACTATGACCTGCATATGGTCGCTCCATCTCCCCCAACACCACCAACACCCCAGGAGGAACCAACTGCCCAGACTTCACCGGCCATCACTGAGCAGAGCACCGACAATGATGGTGCTTGGACTATTGTTAAGGGACGAGGCGGTCGCCAGGCAAAGTGCCTAGATACTGTGGCAAAAACAGAGAGTAAGGAGGGCTCCGCAGCTGCCACGAGCCTCAACACTTCAGTCTCTGGCAATGCAGCAAAACGGGCAGTTGGCCGTCCCAAAAAACAGAAACGTATTTTCCCGCATCTCTTCGGACGTTCAATCAACGTCGAGGATGTCTGTGTGGAAGCGCAACCAGCCTCTGAGGGTGCAGACGCGCCAGTGATCGTCTCCGACATCATTCCGGTCGTCCCACTGGGTACAGATCATGGGGAAAATGAGGACGCAGCAAAAAGCTGCGAGGAGTCTGACACCGTAGTCAGCGCTACTGCCAAAAAGGTACGCGCTGGGCGTCCTAAGAAACGGCGCCCAAAGCCGCCATCATCAAAACGTGCAGTCCCAATGGAACTGGATCTAGCAGACACCATGGAAGTAGCTCCTGAGAAAACATCTCAGTCGGTTGTAGCGCTTGAAACTGACTCTTCAGAGAAAGGACAGTCGGAATCTAGTGCTACGGGAACAAAAGTTATGCGTCGTGGCGGTCGCCCAAAGAAAGGTTCAAAGAAAGAAAACCCAACTGTTTTCTCACGTCGGGAAAAGAATATCGCCACGGACGCTACTATCCCTCAGGCTATTGAGGCAGTTAGTAATGAATCAGGTCAATTATTCATTGAACCAAATGAAGGTTTATCCAGTGAACCAGGGCCTCAGTCGCCATTGGCTGTTCCTGTGAACGGCCATAACCCCCAAGGACGCATATCATCTACGGCTGGCTATGAAAATGTTCCAATATGTTGTGCTCCGGGGTGTCGGCTACCACATGGTATGGGTCAGATATGGGGCGATTGAAAAGCACGTGCCACGTGCAAACGTGTTTGATGGGGAAACCTCCGGGAAAATCCGACATTGGCCTACTCGGGGTCCTATGGCGTGGAAACGACTTCAACTAGCGACACCAAATTAGTGCAGCCGGTGAGCAGATGAATCCAGCTTGTCGCACTAGTGGTCACGTGTCGCACGTGCTATTGCACGTGCCGTGGCACGGGGTCAATTTTGGTGCTTAAATATACTAGCATTGTGAAATGCAAGTAGTGGGGGAAATAGCCGTCAGGCCGTCAGTTTTTATGATAGTAGGGTGACCGGTTTTGCAAAAAGTTTCGAAAAGTTTTGCTCCCCAGGTCTAATCTAACGTATTTGGGGGTGCTGATCACGAATCCGGCGGAAAAATATAAAATTCGAATTTTTTTTGACCGCCCCGGCTCTTTGAATATTTCCGGTTTTCTCAATTTTTGCATGTTTTTGAATAATATGATGAATGTAATGAAAAAATATTAACAATGTATCGCTAAATGCATGTACCAGTCGATTCGGCATACAGAGGCGTCGAAATCGGCACGCCGCCTGCTTCACCGGCCTCGCAGGAAAGCATAAGGCTCGGAAGGTTTGCGTTAGTTACCCGATTCTCTCCATAGATGGCGCTGGCGTAGCCGCCCGCCGGCCGGTCGTTGCCGTGCCGTTCACAGCCCCGGCGGTCACTTGCGACCGTCGTGGTCGTTATGCTACGTCTATCAAAGCACGACAGAAATGCTCACTTCATTTTTATGTTACTTCAGACACATTTTAGACCTAATGTTGAATTGGATAAATGACTATCGTGCATTGGCGAAATAGTGGAGTGCGCTCGGGAACCATTTACAATAGCGAGAAACGTAGGTGGATTGATCTGAGGAACACATGACACTGCGTTCACTGTTGATATGAAGTTTATTCACACTATGTAGTCGGATGACATGAGAACAAAGTGACTAACATGCCTTGTGTACGACACATGGATGAAGCTAATGCTACTTTTTTCATTTTGTTTCGGTAGGCCCGTTTGTTCAGAGCGTAGCCGTCCTGTCGGTCTGCGCCTGTTACAGCTGTGACTGATTCGGTGGTCAGCTTTACAGCCCTTTCGGTGGATTGGGTATGGCAGGGGACCCCCGTTTTAAGGGGAGTCTGTAGAAACTAGAAAGTCGCGCAACTCATCCTCGCTCATGTGTCGTACAGCAAGGGGGCTCAATGTCTCGGCCCTCGTCAACCGCTCGCTGCACGTTAACCAGTTCCGTATAGTTGTTCGCTTGAACGTTAATTTCCGGCAGCCGGAAGTGCCGAATGGGCTGCTGCTGTGGCGGTGGGGGTGGCAGCTTTGGCGGCGGTCGTGGCGGCGGTGCCGGCGGCGGTGGTGGTGATGGCCGCCGCTGTTTCAGACGCCGCTGCTGCTGTTGTGGCGTCGGCGGCGGGGCGGCGCCGGTATTACCTGTCGGTAGAGCAGCCCTCTGACGAGCTGTGCCTGCTGGCACGATTCATAGTTTGTGTGTATGTGCCCGGTATAATTTGCATCAAACAGAAATCGGACGTGGTGTATGCACCCTCTCACGTGTGCCAGCAGCTGCGCCGCCAGCGGCTGAACTTCACTGGCGAGTCGCTGGCGTGCATGCAAAGTAGCGTCGAGAGGAATGCTTACATGGCTCATGAGGAAAATGTGCTGCTCGCCATGCTCGGCGATGAAAATCATGGCATTAGGGCAGATGCAGTCCGCATAATCCAGAGCATTCGTCAAAAAGGGCAGCGACAGGAGCAGCCGCCGTTCCCGCACCCGCCACAGCAGAAGCAGCGGCGTCTGAAACGGCGGCGGCCATCATCACCACCACCACCACCACCACCACCACCACCACCACCACCACCACCGCCGCCGCCGGCACCGCCGCCACGACCGCCGCCAAAGCTGCCACCCCCACCGCCACAGCAGCAGCCCATTCGGCACTTCCGGCTGCCGGAAATTAACGTTCAAGCGAACAACTATATGGAACTGGTTAACGTGCAGCGAGTGGTTGACGAGGGCCGAGACAATGAGCCCCCTTGTGTACGACACATGAGCGAGGATGAGTTGCGCGACTTTCTACAGACTCCCCTTAAAACGGGGGTCCCCTGCCATACCCAATCCACCGAAAGGGCTGTAAAGCTGACCACCGAATCAGTCACAGCTGTAACAGGCGCAGACCGACAGGACGGCTACGCTCTGAACAAACGGGCCTACCGAAACAAAATGAAAAAGTAGCATTAGCTTCATCCATGTGTCGTACACAAGGTATGTTAGTCACTTTGTTCTCATGTCACCCGACTACTTAGTGTGAATAAACTTCATATCAACAGTGAACGCAGTGTCATGTGTTACTCAGATCAATCCACCTACGTTCCTCGCTATTGTAAATGGCTCCCGAGCGCACTCCACTATTTCGCCAATGCACGATAGTCATTTATCCAATTCAACATTAGGTCTAAAATGTGTCTGAAGTAACATAAAAATGAAGTGAACATTTCTGTCGTGCTTTGATAGACGTAGCATAACGACCACGACGGTCGCAAGTGACCGCCGGGGCTGTGAACGGCACGGCAACGACCGGCCGGCGGGCGGCTACGCCAGCGCCATCTATGGAGAGAGTCGGGTAACTAACGCAAACCTTCCGAGCCTTATGATTTCCTGCGAGGCCGGTGAAGCAGGCGGCGTGCCGATTTCGACGCCGCTGTATGCCGAATCGACTGGTACATGCATTTAGCGATGCATTGTTAATATTTTTTCATTACGTTCATCATATTATTCAAAAACATGCAAAAATTGAGAAAACCGGAAATGTTCAAAGAGCCGGGGCGGTCAAAAAAAAATCGAATTTCATATTTTTTCCGCCGGATTCGTGATCAGCACCCCCAAATACGTTAGATTAGACCTGGGGAGCAAAACTTTTCGAAACTTTTTGCAAAACCGGTCACCCTATTATGATAGGGTCGATCTGAAAACGGGTTTAGGCACAGAATGAAGGGGGCTAAAAAACTGCTATCTCGGATTTTTTGTAAAATGAAAAATTGAAAATTCTGGGGAAATTATATATTCGAAAGGTGAAATTTCCCTAAATTTTCCCGTTTTTCGAGTTTAACCGTCCACTGTTCAGGGACGGTGACACCGGCCGGGGTCATTTTTTACATGCTGATGGCCACGTCGATGGGTCATCACGTGGCGTGAACGGTGAAACTATCAGATGTCCGGCACGTGCCACGTGGCCACGTGTTTGAGTCGCGTACCTCCCGGATTATCGTATGTTTGCCGATTTGCCTTATAGCACGAAAACAGCACAAGCCAGGAATACTGAAATGGTGCAATCAGTGAGGAGACAAGTCCTGCTTACACCACCGGCGATCACGTGGCACACGTGCAAATTTGGGCACCTCCGTTGCGGATATATTTTATAGTGAAATATTCAATTGTACATAACTTTGTCAGTTTAAGTCCGATTGGACTAGAATTTGGTGGGTTGATGAATTGTTAAGCGACATGAACGAATGCGGCACGTTTGTTGCAGTGCGCCACGTTTGTCTCAAAGCGCCACTTTTGCCACAAAGTGCAGAATGTGCGTTATTTTGTCGAAAATTGGACGATTAGGATGCGCTGTAATTAAGGGATGGCTGCTTAAACGGTAGATATGAATGCACCACATTTGCCGCAGGGCGCCATATTTGTCTTAATGCATCAGTGTTTGCTTTTCACTTTTGCCTACGGCGGGCGTTTTTGCGGCGGTGTTTGCGTTTTTCGGTGTTTGCGTTTGGCGGCGGGCGGCCGTTTTTGCGTTTTTTTGCGGTGTTTTTGTTTGGCGGCGGGCGGCCGTTTTTTTGCGGCGTTTTGCGGTTGGTGGCGGGCGGGCGTGCGTTGCGGGCGTTTTTTGCGGCGGTGTTTGCGTTTGTTGCGTTTTTTGTGTTTGGCGGCGGGCGGGCGGGCGATGCGGGTGTTTTGCGGTGTTTGCGTTTGGCGGCGGGCGGCCGTTTTAGCGGCGGTTTGCGGCGGGCGGCCGTTTTTTGCGGCGTTTTGTAGTTTGCGGCGGGCGGCCGTTTTTTGCGGGGTTTTGCGGTCGCCGGCGGCCGGGCGTTATTTGCGGTGTTGCGGTTTTAGGCGGGCGGCCGCGTTTTGCGGCGTTTTGCCTTTGGCGGCGGGCGATGCGGGCGATTTTTTGTGGCGGTGGTATTTGCGTTTTCTGCGGTGTTTGCGTTTTGCGGTGGACGGGCGTTTTTGCGGCTTTTTTTGCGTTTCTTTTTCTGCGGTTTTGTGCGTGCGGGCGATTGTTTTTTGTTTTTTTTGCGGCTTTTGCGTTGGCGTTTTGAGCGTGCGTTTTGCGAGTTTTGCGGTTTTGCGTTTTGCGGCGGGCGTTTACAAAGGTGCTTGCTCAAACAACCTGTATGAAGCATTGAATAGTAAACGTGCTTTTACAATCATAACCGCAGGTTGTTTGAAAAGACAAACACTATTCGTTAGAATTGTGTTTTTCTATTGAAAAACAACCGGAGCGGTCCTTCTCCGGGCTATGTTTTGCATGTCTGGCCGCGAATTGGGGCAACTTGGTAGGGGCCTAAACTTGTGGCTCGATTTTCGTAAAAATTTCAGTGTATGGGCTCCCGCAGGCGATCTACCTGTTGGCACCGGTCGCTACTCGCTTAAAACCTCGTGGCACGTGGCACGTGCGTTTCAATTTTCGCCCATGTTAAGTCAATGGGGTTTTGGACACTTTTTGCGCGATCGCGAATAGCGGAAAAAATCGCCGATCAAGGTATGGTTTGCTGCACACCATTTTATGACCGACACGTTCAGGTACACGCCCGTGTGCGCCGTATACCCGTCAGAATTCGTTAACTTGAGTTGCACGAGTTTGAAGTTGAACTTTTTTCGCTCCCCATGTTAAGTCAATGGACGTTTTTGCAGAGACATTTTCATTCGTTCATTGCACAAAATTATATGATACGATTTTGTTTTAACTTCCAGGACTTGTTGTTAAAAAGACCATAGAACATGTTGTTATGCTTCATTATGAAATATAATGGGTATAATGGGCCCGTTTTGGGGTAATCGGCACGTGCATTTTCCCATAGGGTTAACATGGGGAAAATTTAAAATGCGATTTGCGAAAAATTTCGTCAATTATATTTGCTGATATTTATAGGGTCGGATCTCGGGCTGGCACCCCAACTGACGGTGGTAATTATTTAAAATATAATTGACAAAATTTCGGGTAATCGTCACGAACAGTTACCCCATGTTGAGCCTATGGCGATTTCGAAATATTATTTTCAAATCGATTTTGTCAAAAATTTCTACGTTAGATTTTGAAAATGTTCCAATATGTTGTGCCCCGGGGTATCGGCTACCACATGGTATGGGTCAGATATGGGGCGATTGAAAAGCACGTGCCACGTGCAAACGTGTTTGATGGGGTAACCTCCGGGAAAATCCGACATTGGCCTACTCGGGGTCCTATGGCGTGGAAACGACTTCAACTAGCGACACCAAATCAGTGCAGCCGGTGAGCAGATGAGTCCAGCTTGTCGCACTAGTGGTCACGTGTCGCACGTGCTATTGCACGTGCCGTGGCACGGGGTCAATTTTGGTGCTTAAATATACTAGCATTGTGAAGTGCAAGGAGTGGGGGAAATAGCCGTCAGGCCGTCAGTTTTTATGATAGGGTCGATTTGAAAATAGGTTAAGGCACAGAATGAAGGGGGCTACAAAACTGCTATCTCGGATTTTTTGTAAAATGAAAAATTGAAAATTCTGGGGAAATTATATATTCGGAAGGTGAAATTTCCTAAAATTTTCCCGTTTTTCGAGTTTAGCCGTCCACTGTTCAGAGACGGTGACACCGGCCGGGGTCATCTTTTACATGCTGATGGCCACGTCGATGGGTCATCACGTGGCGTGAACGGTGAAGCTATCAGAGATCCGGCACGTGCCACGTGGCCACGTGTTTGAGTCGCGTACCTCCCAGATTATCGTGTGTTTGCCGATTTGTGGCCTTATAGCACGAAAACAGCACAAGCCAGGAACACTGAAATGGTGCAATCAGTGAGGGGACAAGTCCTGCTTACACCACCGGCGATCACTTGGCACACGTGCAAATTTGGGCACCTCCGTTGCGGATATATTTTATAGTGAAATATTCAAATGTACATAACTTTGTCAGTTTAAGTCCGATTGGACTAGAATTTGGTGGGTTGATGAATTGTTAAGCGACATGAACGAATGCGGCACGTTTGTTGCAGTGCGCCACGTTTGTCTCAAAGCGCCATTTTTGCCACAAAGTGCAGAATGTGCGTAACTTTGTCGAAAATTGGACGATTAGGATGCGCTGTAATTTATTTATTTATTTATTTGGGGTCAAGGACAACAGGCATACGTGGGCCCATTTAATGTCCAAGCACTCAAAATCAGTCAAATGTTACACACAAACACTGGGACAAAAACATTGCAACTACGATACAATTTTACAATTCTTTTACATATGTTGACACATTGGCCCTAAGTTCCCTTAAAGAGTCATGGAATACATCAGCATCAGTACACTGAAACAAAAACTTATTAACAAACGATGGTGCTCTAACAAAAAGTGACCTTTGTACCGCGTCTACTCTCGCAAATGGAACATGAAAGACACCACGTGCTTGTTCGGTGCTTCTCGTTGCCCTTGGCGCGATAAATAGAGGGAAATGGGCTAAAAGGGCTGCACAATCAGTATGATTTTTATACAATTTGGCAACAAACATAATGTCATATTGTCGACGCCTATTCTCTAGACATGCGACGCCAAATAATCGCAGCAAGTCACTGTAATCAATAGCTGATGGTGAGTCTTGACATCGAGTATAACAATATAGCCAATATAAGAAACGTTGTTGCACCCTTTCGATTCTGTCCAGGTACGTTTTTGCGGCACCTCCCCAAATAACACAACAATACTCGAGAATTGCTCTAACGTTACCATAATATGCTGTTAAAATGGGCTTCCAGCTAAATGTTTTGACCTTGTGACCGGTTTGCATCGATCTCATGATGAGACCCATGACTCTGTTAGCTTTTGATACTGTTGTGTCTATATGTTTGCTGAAAGTCAATTTGGTATCCAAAACAACACCCAAATCCCGAATGGTTTCAACGTTTTCCAGACAGGTCCCATTAATCATATAACTATAAACAATGGGATCACGTCTGAGGGTTACCCTAAATGACTTGCATTTATCAGCATTAAGCTTGAGTTTCCAGCTTTTGGACCAGTTATAAAGTTGTGTTAGATCATTTTGTAACAATGTGGTATCATTCTGTTCTGATATCACTGAAAATAACTTTATATCGTCTGCAAACATGAGACAGTTGGTTTGAACCATTCGTGGAAAGTCATTAATAAAAAGAGCAAAAAACAAAGGTGAAATAATACTGCCCTCTGGGGTACCCGAAATAACATTCTGCCATTCAGAACATTTGCCATTTACAACTACTCTCTGCTTACGCTGTGAAAGAAAAGACGAACACCATTTAAGTGCTAGTCCGCCGACACCATACGATTTTTGAAGTTTGTGAATGAGCAGCTGATGGCTCACGCTTTGAAAAGCTGAGGAAAAGTCTGTGTAAATAATATCCGTTTGCTTGCCATTGTCTAAGGAATCACATGCAGTACTCAAAAGGCAGGCTAGATTCGTTTCACATGATCGTCCTGGTATAAATCCGTGTTGGCATTCAGAAAGGACAGATTGGACATGAGTAAATAAAGTATCACGCACTACTTTCTCAAGTATCTTGCCAAAAAACGAAGTTATTGAAACTGCTCTATAGTTTGTGGGAAGACGCCTTGAACCCTTCTTAAGTACAGGGACTATGTTTGCTTCCTTCCACTTCTCAGGAAAAGTACCTTGCTCGATAGATAACATACAGATAATTGTGAGGGGAGACACGAGCTGACCCGAACACTCTTTTATCACACGAGCACTAATGTCGTCTGGCCCAGTAGCCTTATGGACATTTAAACTATCAATGATGGAGCTAACTGAAGATGCTGACACTTCGAACGTTAGCAATTCTGGTAAATCAAAATCAAACGCAGCTGGTAAGCAATCGATAGCTGGATCTGAAAATTTTGCAGCAAATGTACGATTAAGTAGATTAGCACGCTCTACATCTCCCGACACTTCAACAGCGTCATCCAGTAAAGTAGGGAGCTGACCTTTACCGCCTTTAATGCATTTCAAAAATGACCAAAATCTTTTGGGATTCTGCTTAAAATCAGCTGTAATGCTCTTCAAATATTCAAAATACTTCATGCATGACACTTTCTTAAATATCTTTCTGCAATTCCTGAAACAAGCGAGAGTAATTAAGGGATGGCTGCTTAAACGGTAGATATGAATGCACCACATTTGCCGCAGGGCGCCATATTTGTCTTAATGCTTCAGTGTTTGCGTTTTGCCTACGGCGGGCGTTTTTGCGGCGGTGTTTGCGTTTCTTCGGTGTTTGCGTTTGACGGCGGGCGGCCGTTTTTGCGTTTTTTGCGGTGTTTTTGTTTGGCGCCGGGCGGCCGTTTTTTGCGGCGTTTTGCGGTTGGCGGCGGGCGGGCGTGCGTTGCGGGCGTTTTTTTTTGCGGCGGTGTTTGCGTTTTTTGCGTTTTTTGTGTTTGGCGGCGGGCGGGCGGGCGATGCGGGTGTTTTGCGGTGTTTGCGTTTGGCGGCGGGCGGCCGTTTTAGCGGCGGTTTGCGGCGGGCGGCCATTTTTTGCGGCGTTTTGTAGTTTGCGGCGGGCGGCCGTTTTTTGCGGGGTTTTGCGGTCGCCGGCGGCCGGGCGTTATTTGCGGTGTTGCGGTTTTAGGCGGGCGGCCGCGTTTTGCGGCGTTTTGCCTTTGGCGGCGAGCGATGCGGGCGATTTTTTGTGGCGGTGGTATTTGCGTTTTTTTGCGGTGGTTGCGTTTTGCGGCGGACGGGCGTTTTTGCGGCTTTTTTTTTTGCGTTTTTTTCTGCGGTTTTGTGCCTGCGGACGATTGTTTTTTTTTTGCGGCTTTTGCGTTGGCGTTTTGAGCGTGCGTTTTGCGAGTTTTGCGGTTTTGCGTTTTGCGGCGGGCGGGCGGTTTTTCACAATTAAAGTCCCAACCTTCGGATCCGCAGTGCTGTTCGACAAGCGCTGCCCGGGCCTAGAGTGCAGTGCATGTCAGTTCGTAGCACACCCATTCCGGTCTGCACGTGCAAGGCTCATCCTCTCGTTTGGCGGCGGGCTTTTTTTGCGGCGTTACAGAGGTGCTTGCTCAAACAACCTGCGGTCCCGCGATGCGGAGCCCAGCATCGCAGATGCTGGTATCATCTACGGCTGGCTACATTCAGTCAGATTTAGACATCGACGGGGTTTCCACGCTGACTCGTGCCATGCTGGATGACTTCGTGGATAAGTCTTCACATTGTGTTGTCATAGAAAGTGTGACGACTGATCTCAGCTCATCAGTGGACAACAATTTAATCGGCCCCTGGCCATACCGAGACAGCACCAAAGTCGTTGTGACGTACCTTATTGGTGATCATGAAGAAAAACGCCAAATTTATCTTTGCCACTTACAGCGACGTGGGTTTCCTGCTCCATCGCGTAGCGGCCAATTACGTTACGCGTTTTACTCGTGGCTCCGATTCAAGAACATGGTAAAAAAGGCTGGTCAAACAGTGGCCGCCGTTCTGGAGGACAACGATCTGTTCCACGAAACGCTTCGCCTTGTAGATCGCTTCTACTCTAAACATCCACGTCGAGCGGAGGAGGAAGGTCTGCAGCCTCACCGGGGTCCGCAGACTTGGGAGGACCGACATAATCTCCTCCAGCTGCACTACTACGGTAAGGGCTGGTATAAATTTTACCGTTTCTCTACCCTCCGCGAGATATTTATATCCAGACACGGAGCTGATCGCTGGGCCGAGTTTCAGGCTGACCCCTGGTCGGAGACACTCTCAGACGAGCATTTCGAACTTCTGCTTCGAGATGTTCATCATAAGCTACGGCAACACCATTTCAGATACATTCACCTGATTGACGCCTTTGCCGGACCACAGTGCCACGAAGATCGTGGCAACGCCACTCGCGTCCAGTACAGCGTAATGTTTGTCACTCGCTCCGCCACGTCAGGTAGGCGTCAACAGCGCAGGCCGGTGGCGCAGGCGCCGCCTCAGCGCACTGCAGCCCCTGCCATTGCAGATGTCGGTGCTCTAACATCGTTCTTCCTACGTTCGTGTGTCGATTGCGGCACTCTGCGTGTCATTGATGCTAGAGCTGCGTCCAAGTATCCGCTCGGTCATTACACCTATGCCGGCGATCAGCACAGAGTTCGTTTCACTTGTGACCGGCTTGTCGGTATCACGTGTGACACTCCGCCAGACTTTGTCACCTGCACGGCGGAAGAGAAGCCGTCCACCTGGGTGGCCATGGGCGCTCGGACGGCGGGAGACGCGTTACCGCCACCGGCAATGCAGCTTCAGTCATTACGTGTGCTGGACGCGTCTGATCATACAGAGGAGACTGAGGTTCTGGCTAGCTATCATTACCGTGGTGATGACAGAGCTGCTGAATGGACTGGTCGTCGTGCCGTACTGACCCGAACGTCAAACAGTGGCGTCGTCACACTGGGCACGCAGGCGAAGCGCAGACGCTTCCGTCCTATTTCCAGCAGTCAGTTCACAGCCGGCCGTTTCACCGTGGACAGTCCGCGCGAGGCAAAATGCTGCCAGGCGTGGCACGATCCGCTCGACACCGATTCTGAAGATCCGTCGTTCGAGCTTCAGTTCTCCAACTTACAGGTACTACGTGACATCCATGCCTTGTACAATTCGCTTCGCCGTGTGCGTTGCGTCAAGTGCAACCAGCAGACGCCTGGATTGCCTTATCCAGACTATCAGATCCAGGTGCCTGAGCATGGCCGTTTGGTTAATTTGCCGCCGGACAGCGTTGTTTCTGGCGCCGTATCGCGCTCGTCGCTGCTCCGTGAAGGCGGGCGTTGTACGGTGACGCTAGACCCCGAATTCAGGGGTGCCAACGGCACAGTTTTCACTGACCGAGACGTCACGGGCGTTTGTACAGCATGTTCATCAGCATATGAGGTTGACGCCAACAATAACATTGTACCTCGGCCGCTGGTGTCGGACATAAATCAATTACGTCCCGATCCGAATGACGTTGGCGACTTTGTCGGCGGCGCCGAGCGGCCCGTCGCCTCCCAGCCAGCGCTGAGCGCATCGGCTGCAAACAACGGTGCTCCAGAGGACGACAGTGACGAGCCAGAGCCGACGGACATCAGCCTGTTCTCGGCAGAAAATCTGGTAGCCACTGATGTCTACTCAGACGAGGCGTATCATCAGTTTGTTAAGTCATGGACACCCGCCGAGACAATGGTGCTGCGGCCAGTGCATCTGGTTGTCAGCGTGCTGCGTTTGCGTGCCAACCAGGTTCCGTTCTGCAAGCACGGCACCATTTCCTATCCGCTGAAGGATGCCTGCCGGGCGCGGAATTTACCGTGGTATGATTTTGAAAGGCTGCCATTCGTTGTGCTGGTGCAGAGCAGACGAGACGGCACGTCTGCCGAGGCCATGGTAAACATGCAGACCATACTGAGGGCCAAACACTTTATGGAACGCACCATGGAGTGTAAATACAACCCACGGCAGACGCGTCCATTCTATCGCTTTGTCGGCGAACAATGGATGCCATTTTCAAACGAAAACCTTGCAGCTCTGCAGCAGCGGCTGTCCGAGCCGGACCGGCCGAGCACGCCTGCCGGTCTTCGTGTCGTACTGGCCAGCGACATTCACGCCCGTGCAGACAAGGTGTTGCGGTTCAACGAGTTCTGCAATTGGCTAGAGTCTGGCTTCACCATGGCCGACGAGCTGTGGAAAAGCTTCCGGCTGTCGCGCAGCGGTGAGGGTGCCGACACCACAGAGGCTGGCCAGGATGACTTATGGGAGGTCATTGAGAACTTTGTGGTGGGTCAAGCTGTCGACGCGGCTGCCGACCGCCACAACGGAGGGCAGCACGAGCGACGCACAGATGACGACGACGAATCGGACGCCGATGAAATCGACGTCACCATGCGTCACGTTCTCAACTGTGCCGTTGCTAACGGCTGGCTGCTGCCCGCCCCCGTCGACGGAGACAATGTTGACTCGACCGGCGAGCCGAGTAGCGTGCTGTTACGCTGTTGTGAAGAGCTGGAGATGCTTGGCCGCGAGTTCGGCAACGATGAGGGCGTCCGCGCTGGCGGCATTTCTGCCGGTGCCGTCTGCGGGCCGCAGAGTGAACGTCCCGAAGACATTCGCCGGCAGGGTATCGCGCGTTCTGCGCTCCTTCACATACCGATGCCGGGAGTCGACCGGGAAAATCCGCTGCCCGAGTCGACACCCGGCTACATGCAGATGGCTTTCCCAGAGGTGTTCCGCTCGGGTGACGCCGATCCGTACCAGGACCGTAAGGTCAGCATTCGTCAGCCAGTCACCACGTGGCGACAGAACTGGCTTCACTGGATGTCGCGTCAGCCCGGGGCGGAAGGCAACGTTGACCTTCAGTTCGTTGTCAGCAACCAGCTGAGTCGTGATAAGACCGGCCAGGAGGCCAATGTTGCCATCAGAATGACCGATTTTCCAGACGGGTTGCCAACCAAGGAGCAACTGGAAAACGACCCGGCGCTGTGCAAAAGGCTTGCTCAGTCGCTGCTTTGTCTACGCTCAAAATTGGAGGATTCTGACGCTTACTGGCGAGTGCAAAAGCAGGACGCCATCGGCATCGCTCGCTACCTTGAGAGCCCGCCGCCGTGGCGGTCTAATGCAATCCCCATGGAGGTGTACCTGTGGCAGACACGAGCCGTTCCCTACAATCATCATCCGGCTATTCATCGGCTGTGTGACAACGCTGCCGTGAATGAGGCGCTCAGTGACGAGCGCTATCTCCATGCACGGCTAGCCAACACGCTGCGGCATCCCGGCATCGTGGCGTGGGTGTCGGCGCTGATTGGTGAGCTGGACACCTTGGCACTATCTGTCGCACGACACTCTGCAACATACTTCCTGGTGCGCTCTGAGTGGGGTGCTAACGCCAACCCACACATTCACCGTCACGTGATCAGTGAATCGTTCTCACGATTCCTACACCAGCTTCAGACCTCGCTGAAGCACAAGGTGGCAGAGATCGAAAGAGATTTGCGGGTGGAAGACCCCACTTTGGAGAGCGATGATTCTCGCATCACTCTTGAGACGCGCGTCAGCGCGGCCTGGCGTGACTGTCAACAAGAGTATGTCAGGCACATCGGTCGCTGCTACACCAACTGGAATGCCGGCTTCACAAAAGACGGCGAGCGCACCTTTGACTTTGCCTACGATCGCAAAACAACCGTTTGCCGTGCTAGCATGGCCGTCCAGCTGGACGACGCGCTGTCAACTGGCGACTTTGCCGCCATTGACGAGCTCTATGTGCGCGTCATCAACGGCACGCTGCGACACACGGGCCACAGCGGACGCGGAGACGCGCCGTCTGCCAAAGACGGGTGTGCCGTGCGGCGACCGGTCGTGGACAAGGCGGCAACCGAGGCGGCCCGTTCGGCAGATAGACGTGCCAAGCAGGTCAAGAAGGAGGTAATTGTGTGCAAGAGACGCATGCCTCGGTGTCTCCGCACCGAGCCGGCTGTGGTGAAAGATGCACACGATCCTCGTATCTATCAGTTCGAGACGGCCTCAAACGACAAATGGCTAGGTAGTCATGATCCGTTCACCATCCTGCACGTCCTCAACAACGTCGACGACAAGGCAGTGGTGCCCGCTTGGCTCACCCGTACGCCGCGTGTCGAATGGAAAAGCTCGCCCACGGACAGCGGTGGCTACACATTTAACTTGCTGCTCGCTCAGTCCCGCGGCGACGGTAGCGTCGAGTACGCGCTCAAGTATGCCATGAAGCCGGTGGCTCCGATCAGGACCACCGGCGACATGCTGTTGTCGGCAATGGAACGCCGTGAGGCGAGCGACAACGTGGATATCGGCGTCGTGCAGAAAATGTACAACCAGGCGGCGGCATCCATGTGTCAGTCCATCTTTCAGGCAGTGCACAAAAACTGGCAGCTGCCGCTGCTGCAGAAGAATTTGGACGTGAAGCGATTCAGTATGAGCGGCTGCCGCGTGGTGAAACCGGCCAATGCCGCTGACAATCCGGTGTACGTGTATGCTGACTCGGTGGAGCGCTTCAACGCTCGGCTGGGCAACAACATTCGTCATGGCAATATTCCTCTGGCCGATATTCAGCGCAAAATGTCAATCTACGAGTTTTGCGACACGTTCACGTGCACTGAGAAAACTATAGATGGTCAGCGCGTATTCCAGATAAGTCGTCGCCAGTCTTCATGGTGTGGTGTGCTGAAAACAGTCATGTTGGCACCACATCATGGCATATCAAAGGCAAATCCGGCCAGAGTCAATTTCTGGAAGTATGCTCGCGACATCGTGCTGTGGTGTCAGCCGTGCCTGACATCGCAGGAGCTGATGCCGCCACTAGATTGTCTCACTGACTGCGCCATAGCCGCTCACTGGAGAGCCATGTACGAGCAGCTGATGGCATCTGACGTACACAAGCCTGTGTGGGTCACTCGGTATTACGAAGACCACAAACGCCGAGCGACGGCAGCCACAGGCGAGGACGTGTCTGACGAATCGGACAGCGACGATGACGACGACGGCGACAACGCTGACGATGCTGCTGATGTTGTCGAGCCGCCTGAGGTAGAGGAAGAGCGTGAGCTGATGGCTCAGCGTGTGCGTGATCGCTTCTACCAGACGGCTCTGGACGCCATGCTGGCGTGTCCTGCAGAGGACATTGACGACGCAGTGCAGCGAGCTGACAGAGCGGCGGCGAGCGTCGCAAACCCGGCCGGCTACGACTTCCAGGCGCAGTGGCTCGGCGATCGCATAGTCAATCCAGAACATGTGCGTCGCAACTATGGCCGACTGGCTAGTCTGAGCGCCGGAGACGCTGCGCATTCTGCTCCGGTGACGCCGAGTGGACGTCAGCTGGTGCTGCCGCGTCTGGTCACAGGCTATCTGAAAGAACAGCGCGAGTGGCGACGCTCCTGTCGTGAATGGAATGCCTACGATCAGGCGGTGGCCAAATGGCGCCGTAATCGGTCTTCACGCATCGCCGAGCCGGTGGCGCCCCTGGTCCCCGATATTAGGGACAAACGGCCCAAGGCACTGCGTGCATTCCTGCTGGGTGATCCTGGCGCGGGCAAATCGACTACGCTGCGCTCTGCCGTGCACGAGTTGAACGAGCTGCTCGTCTCTGATGAGGCCGACTGGACTGACGTAGTCAAACTTTCGGCGCCAACGGGCTGCGCATCGTTCCACATGGCACACGGTGCGACCACCATCCACCGTCTCTTTGCTATAAGAGTCGGTCAAGTAGGCGATGACCCGTTGCCGGCCGAGAGCCGACAGTTCGCATCACTGTGTGAAAGGCTCGGTCCTGAGCTGGGTCTTCTCATATTCGACGAGTTCTCAATGATCCAGCGCAGGATGATGCGCTGGATAGTAAAGCGACTCGAGGAGGCCGGCATCAATTTGGACGACATCGGCGTCGTGCTTGTCGGTGACCCGGCACAGATACTGCCGATCGGCGACAGTCCTGTGTGGAGTCTCCGCCAGCGAATGGACGACGGCAAAGACTGCTGCGAGGCATCGCGGCTGGGCATGCTCGCTTTCCGTGAGGTGTTTCGTATGCCGGCGCTGGAAACTGTGGACGGCTTCGCGGCGTGGAGTCACGCCGCTTCACGGGAGCCGAACACGCTCAATGATGATGAGCGCCGTGCGGTGGCTCGTTTCCGTGCGGCAGCACTGGACGGCGATTACGAGACCGTCTACTTAAATGAAGTGCGGCGCACTGTCCAGAACGACGAGCTAGCCGACCATTTCACAAAGGTGATCATTCCATCGTTCCGCTACGGCAGGGCGACACACGCCAGTCTGCAGTGGCTCCGCGACAACACGGCCACCGCCGAGCACATGGCTGCTGATCCACTTTGGGCCGGCGCTGTCACACTGCACGGTAACCATTGGTTCAGCGAGCTGGCCGTGAATCGTGCTACCGTCGAGTCGGACAACGCCAGGGCGCTCGTTCGCTTCGCCAACGAGCGTGACACGCCGGTAATGGCCGTGAACGCACAGCATTTACCGACGAAAAAAGCAGCCCGACTGCAAAAGGTGTCACCCAGAGAGTTCCGCAGCATACCGGCAGTGTTCTTTGCGTGCAGTGGTCTGCCGCTTATGCTGTTGGAAAACGTGGCACCCAGTGTCGGTCTGTTCAATGGCGCTCACGTCGAGTTCGTCGGACCGCTGTACTTGGAGGATGACTGGCAGGTAACACTGTCCAGCTGTGAGTACAGAGAAAGGGTGCGAACCAGTGGCGTCACGCTGACCACTCCGCTGGACACGCCGGCCTCGGACCGTGAGCGTATGTACCAGGTTCCCGTGGGCAGTGTCATTGTGAAGGTCAACGGTCACACGGTCGACGGCGATGAGCATCGTCTCGACGAGCTGGTCGCGGCGTCTAGCACCGTCCAGCTGGTATTTCACACGCCAAAGCACCCGCCTCATCTGCCCGAGTTCATTGTGGTGCGTGTTCCAAACTACACCGAGAATCGTGGCCCAAATATCCTCGGCATCGAAGATGCCGACGATCTGGTGCCAATACGGATGGTAAAGCGCGCCCGTGACAAGGGCAAAAACAATCGGGCGATAGGCGGCGGTGAAGAGAGTCGGACCGAGTTTCGTGTTGGACCGCCGCTGGAGGGCGGCAGCGCATTCACCGGCTTTAAAGGCCAGGGCGCCACGCTGGATCGAGTGGTGGCCAAAGTGAAAGCATGGGTAGAGACGCCCGGCTTCTGGACGGTGGTGGTGTCGCGTGTCAGACACCCACATCACCTGCACATTCCCACTGACCAGTGGCCAACTGTCGAGGAGATTCAGGTTCAGCGTCTGAATCCAGACGTGCTGGAGGCCGAGATCTTCGAGCGCCAAATGAAAATCAATGCCGCAAAGACGTGGCGTCACTTTGTGGCTGCCGAGGATGACGGCCAGTGGAGTAGCGCCGATAATGTCATCGGAGACGCTGTCCACGTGGCTTGGAGGCGGCTGCACACACACGACGTGGCCTCTGTTGTGTGCGACGAGCTGCATGCCAAGGGAGTGAACGTGTCTGTAAGTGACGTACAGCACGTCATCCAGAAAATGTCGCAGACGGACGAGGCACTGATCCTTGCAGATCATATATACCTCACCTCACGGCAGCACTGCTGTCTTGTGCGCAGTAAAATACAGCGTGGACGACGACGACCCACAACCACCATAAAGAGGCGGTGCTGCATTAGTTTCAGCACGGAATCAGGTTGCGCCTTTTTACGACCTAAATTTCTCGTGCTCCGTCTGTTAAATAATTTGAAAGGAAAAATGTTATTTCAAAAGATGTAGTTTCCGGCTATGTGTTCTAGTTTTGATATTGTTTTTAGACGGGCACAATTCAAGTAAATTCAAGCAAGATTGTCTTATGTTATATACTTTAATTCATGCTTGTTTTGTATGAGTTAAACTTTCACAAGACAATAAATTCGGTGCTCTGTAAAATGAAATTTTGATACCTACGTCGAACACTCCGAACTCTACATAAGTCTAAAAACAATACAAGTAAAGT
Organism: Amphibalanus amphitrite; assembly: GCF_019059575.1. NCBI lineage: Eukaryota > Metazoa > Arthropoda > Thecostraca > Balanomorpha > Balanidae > Amphibalanus > Amphibalanus amphitrite. Next base: position 153,267 of record NW_024882300.1, on the reverse strand, counting down.
AATGTAGATTAGTAGTTATATGGTCGTATAAGACGATTTTAAGATAAAGTAACTTAAATTTCATAAGAGAATTGAAGATGGAAGCATACAACACGAAGACCAAGAAGGTGTTGAAAATTTTATTGCAAGAAAGGGGACTAAAAACAACAGGAACGAAAGACGACCTCATTAAAAGACTCATCTCATCACACAAGACTTCACAAATGGACATTGAACCTGAAGATAGTGCGTCACAAATTTCAACGTCTTCGTCATCAAGTTTCATTAAAAATCAGCGAGCCGTCGACACGGCGAAAAGGGCGGAGCTAGAAGCACGATCGAGCATTCTTGAAGAAAAACGGCGTCTACTCGAGGAAGAGTTACGTCTAAAATTACGACAAGAGCAATTAAACATTGAAGAAGAATTAGCAGCCATTCATGCCCGTGAAAAATATTTCGCTGCGAGTGATATAATGGAAAATACTGATGAAACAACTCATTTACATCAAATTCAGGTTCCTGGCACATCTTCACAATTTGTTCACTCTGATGTTGGTCACAGCAAGACGTGCGGTGCGCAAATGTACGACATGGCAGAAACTATGTTACGACAACAACGAAGAAGTTCCCTACCGAAGACCGAAATAACGAAATTTAAGGGTGATCCCATGGAATACCCTATGTTTATCCGTTCATTTATAAGCCGTATCGAAACCCAAACTGAGAACGACGCCGAAAGACTTTATTTCTTGCTTCAAAGCGTAACAGGAAAACCACATGAAATCGTGAAAGGATATATGCACTTACAGCCAGACAGAGGCTACAAGGATGCCAGGGCGGCACTGGATCGCAAGTATGGCGACGAGCATCGCATTTCTTCTGCTTATGTTGATAAAATTCTCTCTTGGCCGCAGATGAAATCATTGGATGTTGACTGTTTGGAAGATTTTTCAATTCTAATTCGAAGCTGTAAAAATGCAATGGAATCTCTGGGCGCTCTCAGCGAGGTAAATCATCCTAGGAATCTTCAGAAAATCGTTGGCAAGTTACCATATCAGTTGCAAGAAAAATGGCGTCAGCTAGTGTTTGAAAGTTCGCAACAAAATATGAAGTCAGATTTTGGAGATATAGTTGAATTTGTGGAGCGGCAAGTGTGTATATGCAGCGACCCAGTGTTTGGAGTGAAAGAAATGATGGATGCAAAATCAAGCCACGGAAAATCGTTCAAATCAACATTTTACACTGCAACCACAAATTCAGACGTGCGATGCTACGCATGTGACGAATGTCATACAATTGAATCATGTCCTGTTCTACTTCAGATGGATATATCTGCAAGGATCGAGAAAATAAAGGAGAAACGACTTTGTTTTGCTTGTCTTCGTCCAAATCATGTATCGAAACATTGTAGAAGGCGAATGCAATGTCGTCATTGTGACAAAAGGCATCCATCTCTACTGCACGTGGAATTCAAACCCGTCACCAGACCTTCCCTTCCGCCTCACCATGACAGTGTCAGTACCGATCCAAATTCAAGTACTCCACAAAACAAATTATGTGGTGGGACCAAGGCAGTCACTTCAGGCACAGTTCTACCAGTCTTGCCGGTACAATTAAGCGTCTCAGGCAAAGCCCCTGTCAAGACATATGCATTTTTGGATAACGGCAGTCAAAGTACATTCATAACGGAAGAGTTACGAAGTCAGTTGGGTCAAACTGGAGAAGAGACGCTGCTCACTATTACCACAGTAGAACATACAGCTAGCCCGGTTAAAAGTCGACTGGTAACGGGGTTACATGTAGCTGATGTCAACGGTAACAACTCTCTTCCGTTACCACCAGTATATACGATACCAACCATTCCAGTTGGAGACCAAGATGTAGCAAGAACAAGTTTGAAGAAACAGTGGTCTTATCTAGAAATTGAAATCCCAGAAGTAAAGGCGGATAAAATTGGAATATTAATAGGATGCGACTGCCCGAAAGCAATGGAGCCATGGGAGGTAATCCACAGCCAAAACGGTGGCCCTTACGCCTTGAAAACTTGCTTGGGCTGGACGGTGGTTGGCCCCAAGGTAATGTCCGAAGTCAGTTACAAGGCAGCAGACGTTAAAGTGAACACAGTACGATTGGAAACAGAAAAGTTACAAGAAATGATGATCACAATATTCAACAATGATTTCACAGATAAGACTGCTACGATGACGGGGTATGAAAACATGTCACAAGAAGATAAACTTTGGAAGGCCAAGGTAGAAGGGAGTGTGCAATTGAAGAACGGTAGTTATGAAATAGCCCTTCCGTTTAAGGCTGAAAGCGTTCGGCTTCCAAATAACAGAGCCCTAGCAGAGAGACGAGCCATAGGTCTCAAAAAGAGACTGGAAAGAGACCCAGCCCTCCACATTCGTTACACTCAATACATGAACGGGCTATTAGAAAAGGGTCACGCCGAGCCAGCGTCAATGGCATATCCTCCAGAAGAAGGCAAAATGTGGTATATTCCCCATCATTCGGTTCAGCACCCGGCTAAGCCCGAGAAAACAAGAGTGGTTTTTGACGGTTCGGCAAGGTACGGCGGAACATCCTTGAATGATCAGCTTCTACAGGGTCCAAATTTGTCAAATACTTTGATCGGTGTTCTCATCAGGTTCAGGAAGGAACGGGTCGCATTTATGGCGGATATTCAAGAAATGTTTTATCAGGTACAAGTACCATCAACCGACGTCAATTTCTACAGATTCCTATGGTGGCCAGAGGGTGATACAACAAGGGAATTGGAGGACTTTGTCATGAAAAAACACATTTTTGGCAGTGTATCGTCTCCGGGTTGTGCCAACTTCGCACTACAAAAATGTGCACAAGACAATCACACGTTCAGTCCGGATGCGGCGAAGACTATACAATATTCTTTTTATATTGATGACTGTCTGAAGTCGGTGGAAAGCATAAATAAGGCAGTGACACTGGTCCGCGAACTCAAGCAAATGTGCGCCATGGGGGGATTTAATCTCACCAAGTTCGTTAGCAATCATCGAGAAGTGACAGAATCGTTACCAGACCATGACAAAACGGAGAATATGAAAGGAGCCGAGCTGGGGTGTGACACAACGGCGGAGCGTGCACTCGGCGTTCTATGGGACTTTCAGCAAGATAGGTTCAGATTCAAGGTGAAAATCCAGTCAAAACCACTCACAAGACGTGGGATTCTTTCGGCAACAAGCTCATTTTTTGACCCATTGGGAATCGCTGCTCCCGTTTTGATGGTGCCAAAATTGATCCTTCAAGAACTATGTACATTGAATCTTGGCTGGGATGACATTATTCCCATGCCTCTGCAACAAAAATGGCTTCGGTGGCACTCCTCCCTTTGCCAGCTGGAACTCTTCAGTGTAGAGCGGTGCATGAAACCAGGAGATTTTGGTCGTGTCTTATCCACACAAATACATCACTTCGCAGATGCTAGCCAAGCTGGTTACGGCGCGGTATCATACCTCCGACAAGTGGATGATAACGGGAAAATCCACTGCTCTTTTCTCATTGGAAAGGCGCGCGTGGCGCCGCTGAAAAGTGTCACCATTCCTCGAATGGAGCTCACTGCTGCGACTTTAGCAGTGCGCCTTGACTTAGTTGTGAAAGAAGAACTCCAAACAGTTGTCGACTCGACAGTTTTCTGGACCGATAGTACAACTGTTCTTCGTTATATCAAGAACAAAACAAGTAGATTTCATATTTATGTAGCAAATCGCATTGGTTACATTCTTGAACACAGCGACGAGAACCAGTGGAAATACGTTACTTCAAAGGTGAATCCTGCTGATGAAGCCTCACGAAGCACAACGGTGGAAAAGTTTTTGAATGAGTCGATGTGGGTTCGTGGGCCAGAGTTCCTGACGCTTCCTGAAGATAAGTGGCCAGAGCAGCCATTCAAAGAACTTGAAACAGTGATGGATGGTGACCCTGAAGTAAAAATGCCAAAACTGGTGTCAGCGACGTCCACCGAAACACAGCCAACTGACAAGCTACTGCAACATTATTCCAACTGGTACCGCCTTAAAAGAGCTGTAGCTTACTATATGCGATTGAAACAAGTCTTGCGTGATCGTATCAAGAAGGAAGAGAAGCCAGAGAGCAGAAACGTCACCAATGGAGGCATAGCGAGTGACTTGTCCGTCGAAGAACTTCAAAGTGCTGAAATGTGCATTGTCAAGTACGTTCAAGCAGGATCCTTTTCAGAAGAGTTGGCCGTTCTTCATTCTCCAGAGCACAAGAAAATAACCAAGAAGAGTAACATCTACCGGCTAGATCCAGTCTGTGAGAGCGGTGTGCTACGGGTCGGTGGTCGACTAAGTCATGCTTACGCCTCAGAAGCATCACACCCAGCGATTCTGCCAGCAAGGTCTCATGTGACTGATTTGATTATCTCAGACACACATCGCAAGATCGGCCACAGTGGACGTCTCCATGTCTTGTCAGTGATTAGGGAACGGTTCTGGATTATTCGCGGAATGGCTGCGGTGCGCCGCGTGCTGTCACGTTGCGTATTCTGTCGCAGACTACACGGCCGTCCTTTAACACAGAAAATGGCTGATCTCCCGCAAGACCGCGTCACCCCGGACTTGACGCCATTCGCGGTCACTGGAGTCGACTTATTCGGACCTTTTTATGTCAAAAGAGGTAGAGCCACAGTGAAACGGTTTGGTGTCATATTTGTGTGCCAAAAAATCCGCGCTGTACATCTGGAAGTTGTACACTCCTTGACGACTCATTCCTTCATAAACGCGTTGCGTCGTTTCATGGCCAGACGAGGGGCAGTAAGGATAATCAGATGTGACAACGGCACAAATTTCGTGGGAGCCCGCCGGGAGCTGAAGGAAGAGATCCGCAACTGGAATCAGCAGCAAATAGAAGACGAACTTCTGCAGAAAGAGGTAAAATGGATTTTTAACGCACCGGGCGCCTCGCACCACGGAGGAACATGGGAACGCCTGATTCGCGAAACGAGGAAAATATTGAACTTTCTGCTGCAGCAAAAGACTTTAGAGGATGAGTGCTTATCCACCTTCATGTGTGAGGTAGAGGCGATTTTGAACGGACGCCCGCTCACACCTGTCTCAGATGACCCAAGGGACTTGGAAGCGCTCACACCTAACCATCTGCTCATCTACCGTTCGGCACAGCCATTGCCACCCGGTATCTTCTCAGAAGCCGACTCGTTTTCAAGAAAGCGATGGAAACTAGTTCAGTACCTTGCGACGGAATTCTGGCGCCGTTGGAAGAAGGAATACGTCAGTTCACTTCAAGTACGACAAAAGTGGATCCAGCCTCAGAGAAATTTGCGTGAAAATGACATGGTTCTCCTGGTAGACGCAGACTCGTCTCGCAACGAATGGAAAATGGGAAGAGTGATCAACGTGTATCCTGACGCAAAGGGCAATGTTCGTGTCGCAGAAGTGAGGACGAGCACCTCCATTCTTAGAAGGCCGATCAGCAAGCTTGTGCTCCTCTTACCAGAAGACGGCGCGAGCACGTGCTGAAACGGGGGAGGGGGTAAAGAGGCGGTGCTGCATTAGTTTCAGCACGGAATCAGGTTGCGCCTTTTTACGACCTAAATTTCTCGTGCTCCGTCTGTTAAATAATTTGAAAGGAAAAATGTTATTTCAAAAGATGTAGTTTCCGGCTATGTGTTCTAGTTTTGATATTGTTTTTAGACGGGCACAATTCAAGTAAATTCAAGCAAGATTGTCTTATGTTATATACTTTAATTCATGCTTGTTTTGTATGAGTTAAACTTTCACAAGACAATAAATTCGGTGCTCTGTAAAATGAAATTTTGATACCTACGTCGAACACTCCGAACTCTACACACCAAACCGTCTAAGCGGCCAGCCTCCACGTCTGCTGGTCGGGGCCGGCGTGGTAAGGGTCGCCGCATCTCGTGAGAATGGACGCAACGCATCGTTCGTGGATTTTCCGTGTGTATAACTGGCGCCAGAGCAAACCGTTTGAAAAGCATTAAAGTGCGTTTCAGTACAGTCGTGCACCATTCCCACATAATTTTGGTCTTTGTAGACAATTAAAGTAACGCACCGATGTTCGTTTAACAGGAGCGGGGAGTGGTGTGACCCAGTGTGCATGAATAAAACTGGTATTAACGTAATCGGGTCGCATGGGCATGGAAGGGCACTCCTGCATGCCTGCTCGCCATGCACAGCTTACCGGCTGGGGCATTTTTTGTCCGTTGGTAATCAGTTTTTGTGGCGGGTTTTCGAAGGCATGGGACAAAATTATTGGCATTGATTGCTTTTCATTCAACACCGATATTCACGTTGAAACAAGTGCATTACATGGCTTATTCGTTTCCAAAGATTACAAAGATTTCGAGTGGCAACACCAAATTGCGTTCAGCATATTTTCATTTAACAAATAACTCTTCATTGGGTCACGGAATATGCTTTACATAAAAAAGTAAATGACTTCAATAACTTTAAGAGCTTGTAGCTAACTTCTCACCGTGGATGTTCCATTAAATATTGCTCGTTTTCATTTAAAGGAAATATACCACTCTTAACATGGGTTTTTGAACTGATATAACAAGTTTTGTGGCCTGAGCTGAGACTAGCACAAATCAGGAGCTTTTACGGCCCAACGATGACCCTAGGCAAAGATATTTCATTTCTCGTTCCGAAAAGAGCGCCTTGTGTAGGAATATTTCCACTTGCGGATAGACGCCAAGAATGCAAGTATACCTGTGGCAGTGGCCAATATTCGGCCAATAATGCAGCTGGTTTGAACTACGGAATATGACAGGTGAACGCGTAAGCAGCTTTCACTGAAAATACTGTCTAGTCTCTACCAAATATGGAAGAGTTCTTGCTGTATGAAAATATGTCAAAAATTTTCAGCATTTATTATTTTGTTTCCTAAACATTTTCAACAAACACAATCATAAGACTGTAGCCAAAACATAAATGGAGAAAAGTGGTATATTGCCTTTAAGAGTTCTTGAACTTCTTATTAGTAACATCCTGTACATTTGTACCACGGAAAATCCTCGACGGTTTCAAATCGTCCAGGGCAACAGACGTCCCACGTTTCCGACAAAGAGGACTCACCACGCTGTGGTACCACTAGGGCACCAGGCTGTCGAACTGTACCGGCAATTCCAGCCTTAACGGTGGATTGCCAGCCATCATCGACGAGAGTTTCAACCACACTCGCCTCTAACACGGTGTGGTGGTACGAAATGGGCACCAACGGGCTGTCCTACGTACCGGCGATTCCAGCCTTAACGGTGGATTGCCAGCCATCATCGACGAGAGTTTCAACCAGACTCGCCTCCAACAGGGTGTGGTGGTACGAAATGGGCACCAACGGGCTGTCCTACGTACCGGCGATTCCAGCCTTAACGGTGGATTGCCAGCCATCATCGACGAGAGTTTCAACCAGACTCGCCTCCAACACCGTGTGGTGGTACGAAATGGGCACCAACGGGCTGTCCTACGTACCGGCGATTCCAGCCTTAACGGTGGATTGCCAGCCATCATCGACGAGAGTTTCAACCAGACTCGCCTCCAACACCGTGTGGTGGTACGAAATGGGCACCAACGGGCTGTCCTACGTACCGGCGATTCCAGCCTTAACGGTGGATTGCCAGCCATCATCGACGAGAGTTTCAACCAGACTCGCCTCCAACACCGTGTGGTGGTACGAAATGGGCACCAACGGGCTGTCCTACGTACCGGCGATTCCAGCCTTAACGGTGGATTGCCAGAGACCACACCTAGGCCCGAAGAGGACATGGTACGATGTGGGCACCAGGCTGTCCAGCGTACCGGCAATGCCGACCTTAACGGTGGATTGCCCGCAAGCATCGACGAGACTTCGAGATCACACCTGGGCCCGAAGACGACATGGTACGATGTGGGCACCAGGCTGTCCAGCGTACCGGCAATGCCGACCGTAACGGTGGCTTGCCAGCCATCATCAACGAGACTTCGAGACCACACCCACTCCGAGACGAGGCGGTACGGAATGGGCACCAGGCTGTCCTAGCGTACCGGCAATTCCGACCTAAATGGTAGAATATGACCTTTTTGCAAAGTCTGAGCTCATACAATTATCTGATATAGCGGTACACATTTATGTTAGCTTACAGCTATTCACTCCAATCAAGGCCTAGCCGTCAATACCTAACTCATCTTGAAATTGCGCAAAACGCTCCAAGTCATGGTTGTGCCAGCATTGATTGCAAGCACTTCAATACTTTTATTTGATGTTCAATACTTGAGGTTGAATACTTTAAATGTACAGAGCATTATTTTTGCAAAATATTCGTTTTCAAAAAAAAAAAAAACGGCACGAATGAAGGAATGGACTGAATGAGTCACTGATGCTGGCTTAAATGTACAGAACAATATTTTTCCTAAACATTTCGCAAAACCTGTGCGAATGAACGAATGCCTTCAGATGCCACAAAAGGTGCCTTCAGTTTGCAGCAATAGCATCATATTTGGCATCCTCAGTGTAGTATAGGATGAATATGGCTTGCTGATGTCAAGTATTGAATTGTGCTCATATAGTATTTGCATTTCTATATGCATTTCATTGAATTTTGGTTTCTCTTCTCATATACGTTCCATTGAAGATGTCAATTATTCTTCCTAGGAAGTTAGGAAGGTCATATTCCACCTTTTCCGTTGGATTGTCAGCCCTCGTGGACGACTTCAGGGCCGAAGAGGAGGGTACGAGATGGGCACCAACGGGCTGTCCTACGTACCGGCGATTCCAGCCTTAACGGTGGATTGCCAGCCATCATCTACGAGACATTGAACGCTGTCCGCACTGTGCCGGCGCGGGTGGTGGATGCCGACCACCCACCACTAAGGGCTTACATGTAAAATCCCAGCCAGTGCGCACTTTGGTGCGAAATGGGCACCAACGGGCTGTCCATCGTACCGGCAATTCCGACCGCCAAGGTGGATTGCCTGCCCTTGCACAGTTAATCCCTCTTGCCGGGGAGTGTGGTGGAGTGCACACACCACACGCACTGACACATTTTGCCAGTCAGTGCTCAGAAGATAGTCGGCCGTCGATATTTGGAGTTTCGTCCGGGCCCATACTCTCCAACGACGTAATGCCCGTGGTTGCTTAGTCCTGCACCATGCACGTACGGCTCCACAGCTGGGCATCATCGCCGTGGTTGTGGACCAGGCTCCCACGCTAACCACGAAGGCAGGCTTGCTGGGTCGTTGCTGCGGCGACATGCGTCACCTTTAGAGTAAAATAGATAATTTAACCGCATTTGTGTACATTTCGCAAGCTGTCGAACTCGGGCCTCTCATTGTAGTGCCGTTTGACACGCATTCTTTATACCAGTGTTCGCCATGGGCCGGGCTAGCCCAATGGGCCATAGGCTGGGCTGGGCCCTCAATTATGAAGAATCGATGGGCTGTGAATGGGCTGGGCCAAGAACTGTAAAGTGGACTCAGAGGTTCCCGACTGAGACAAATCACAACTAGCTTATGATTGTGCAAGACAAAAAAAAAACAGTTACAGCATATATGTGCAATGTGCATTGTGCATGCTACTACCCAAAAGATAATTACCCAAAAGATAATTGCTTTGCACCTATGGGTGACATATGAATGGTGTCCATCACTTTCGATCCATTCATTTTGACGAGCTGGGCCGTGCTTGGCTTTGACAATTTTACCATGAATGGGTTCTGGCTGGGCCTGGCTGTGAACCCATGGCCTGGGCGGAGCTGGACTGGGATTTTGCGGCCCGTGGCGAACACTGCTTTATCTCTTCACTTTCTGACATTGGTCAGATGTTATTATCCTAGTTCACTGAGCTTCCAATGGAATGCATGAAACAATGATTGCATTTCCTGCTTCAAAAACAAAATGTGTTTTTTAATTGCACACTAAGCGTTCGATCTTTGCTCGGTGGCTTACCTTCGGTGGCTTGAGCTAAGCTGACAGGCCATTCACGATATGCTTAATAACCACATTGGTATGAAGCATATCATCTGGCTTATCCGAGCGTGAACTGTTTTCGTTGTTAATACTGGTGATGCACAAGCCAACGTAACGTTAGAGGAGACTTCATCTCAAAAGCCGCACTGCCTGCAGGGCTAAAATCCCGGGGGGCGCGTATGGCTCGTATCATTTACGAGGCACGCGACGGGAGCCCTGAGTGGCTCTCTATCGAAAGCTGCTCTAAACCCAGGTCTCACTTGGAGATCGATCTCACTCGGAGATCACGAGTCTGTTGTAGAGTGGCGTCATCTTACGTCCAGTCCACCGAACCAGTGTGCACAATTGCTGGCGGTGGATACCAGACTCCCCCCACGGGTCGTCATGTGCGAGGCAAGGTCGGGGATAAGATATCACGGCAGCAATTGAAGATAAAATTGAGTTTATTCATGTAAATGCTATTAGGCTGCTACATTTGCACAATGAGTGAGTGCAAACTGCAAAGCTTCTCTTTACCTAATTGATATTTATCATTATCCAAGCCGACTATTGCCTGATAGGTACGTCTGAGTCTACATTCACTTCATCCAGGAAAATGCTTCAAAAACGCGTTTTTCGTCAGTAAATAGCATTGTAACCTTGCGTCAGTTGACACAAGCTTTCACTGCCGCATCCGGAATCTCAGTGCATAGCTGTCTATGCATCATGAGCTTAGGTATTGTTTCCTTTTTCGTTAGATCATGCTTCAACTTGTAGCGCTTAATCGCTCATGCCAAACAAAGTTTGCGGACTTGTTAAAGGTTAAAAGAAAATATATTTCCTTCAACAAATGTCCGTCAAATGAGGCTACAAATGAGCTGCTTTCTTCTGCCAATTATGTTACTATAGCACGTTGCTAATGGAAGGCGGTCATTTGCATTTGCAGTTGTGCCTCATCATCACTTATTTGCCAAATGCAATTTCAATTGCTGCTGTTATCCCCGGCTATAGTGTCTACGGTGGCGAGCTTTCTCCGCGGACCTTCAACTTCAAGACCTTCTACTTCAAGACCTTCAACTTCTAGACAACTAAAGGGATATTCTCGTCATACTGTACCTACTCTCGATGACCTGCATGTCGGGCGTGCCATGTCCTGAGGAGCGTTGTTTTCAATACCCTCAGTGCACATACCTACTGCACCAGACTATATTTGCGGACGTTGACTGTTTGTTTTAGGCACTGTTTCAAGCATTGTACGATGGCCGAAAACAAAAGTATTTGTTAACGTTTTCAAGTGCCATTCGGAATATCCGAAACTACGACGCAATGTTAGTCGGAAATAACGTATATAGTTAATCATGTTATCACATGATGTTCTTGTTCATTGGCAAACATTATTTCAGCAGTCGATACGTCCTCCAAACTTCAGTAACTGTTACTATATAGTCCCCGTTCGTCACAAACAACCGTTGACATTTTGTCAACCTCAAATTCGAATATATTAACCGTTTACACGCACGAGAATATCCCTTTATCCAAACTAGCAAGTGTGTCTACTGTTTTCTTACTAGGCAAACAAAAGTTTGTCACAGCATGTGCGCAGTTCACTTTACCTATGTGCATTCATACTAAAAGCCATTCGTCCACAGCAAGTTATTTATTTGCGCTATTGACGTAAGCTTTCATGAAGGCCAAACCAATGCTGATTCGTCAATGCTGATTGTCAGCTTGAAAGTAAAGATGAGCAAAGTGGTTCAACTGAATCTTATGGTTGCAGTAGGGCATATTAGAAGTAAGTGACAAGTATGTGTCAGCAATTGTTTATGCTTCTTAACCCTAGATACTTTTGATTCGATCCTTTTGGTGATGACGTAATGTGGCAGAAAACAGTAGACACACTTCATCTCATCGGAAACCCTGAATGATTGGTATTTGTGAGCATGTGTGCCTGTGAGTGTGTAAGGGTGGATGTGGGTGTGTGGGTATGTATGTGCGTATGTGAGGGTGTGCGTGTCATCTTACACGTAATTTAGTGAATGAGTGAATAGATACTAGTTTTCAAGTAAATACGTGCATGAGTGCGTGTAGTCAGTGGTGTATGGAACTAGCATTGTGCCTGCCTGCTGCCAACGAAATATGCAAGCCCACACAGAGAAAACAGTTTTATTGTGCAAAACTTCATGCTGCTGGCAGGGTTTACATGCAAGTCACATATTGCAGGTCTACCATAAGCAGAGCGATGTGACATCTGATAAGTACCTAACTCACAGCAACACATACTCTGCATGTCCAGGGAAAGTGAGTTGTGCTCGGAACAGATTGGCCAGACAGTTTTGTCCTATCAAATTCAGAATTGTTTCATCCTCCTCACAGTTGCCATTAACATCATGAGCACACATTATTGCTAGATCTGAATGCCAGCTGCCTATTGCACCGCTGGCACGTAGTTTGAGACAAAGGTGCCGCCAGTTTTCCACCTCGCTGCTGATACAATGCAATACTGCTACAAAATGTCCGTGTTCTGTGTTTTTAGTGTTGTATGTTTGTATATGAGTCTTGCGTCGTGTGAACATTACCTACATGAGTTTAAAGTGTTCCCGCGAAAGTAGGTACTGAATTAGCTCAAGCCAGGATTGCGTTGCGGATATATTTGTAGGCCATACAATGTTTTATGGCGTCATTTACGACATTTCCTGTTTTTCTTGTCGTTGTATGCACGTGAGTTGTGCCGCATGTTGCGCTTGCAAATCATGTTCTCAATGTCATTTTCTTTTGGTACAATTGGTCACCACTACACATCACTCGCATACACTCGCCCAAGCAAGTCGGATATCAATCACTGTCCAGAAGTGCATGATGCATTCAACCACGCATAGAACACTGGCACTCCAAGAACATGAACTCACGCAAAAACGAGAGGGCACACGACTTCGCATTGGACACACCGCTATCACACACAACTACATCATCACAAGAAGCCCGAGACCGAAATGCAACACCTGCAACACTTTCATCACTGTCAAACATCTGCTACTCACATGCCCACAATACCAACACCACAGGACACACATACAAACATACTGCAGAGACGCCAACATCCCACTAACACTCACAACACTGCTCGGGGACTTACACCCCGAGCTAACAACACTACTCATCCACTAAAGACACAACACTGGGCTGATCAATGACCTGTAAATCTCCTCCCCTAGAGCCAAGGACAAAAAAGCCAAAAAAAGCCAAAAAAAGAAGCAAAAAAGAAAAAACAATATTCAAAACAATGAGAATCAAAATAAAAGACCCCAGAATGGCAAAATGGCAAAAAAAAAAAACAAAAACAAAAAAAATAATAGAAGGGGCAATCCGGCTACCCGGGAGGAGATAGCTAGGAACCCAGTGCCACCCCTCAGCCCACCCTTACGAGCCAAGAAGACAACGGACACTTCAAGGCAACGGACGGACCAACAACGAAGACGGACGACAGAACCGGGCCCAAATACAGGACGCTGTGGTGGCCCGTAAGCTACAAATACCATACCATACCATAGCAGTGCATCATGCAGCAGAAGAAGCTTCATTGAACACACTCGTCATCATGAACGGCATCTAGGAGTTTCATGAGTTTGGATCTGTGACCAGTAAGTGGAATGGGAGCATAATGGTACACGCTACCAAAGCAGATTTTTTTATAAACAAAAACATTACGTTTATTACCGTTTGGAGGTGATTTTTTTTATTCGGTCATAGTGTCAATGTCATGTTTGATCATATAGGCAACGAAAAGCGTACCTATTCAAAACGTTTATTCCTTGTCATGATGTGCCTGCAGGTTGTTTTCGCAGTATCCAATAGCAACCGTGTATGACCAGGCGCCGCTTGGACGCCTTGTCCAGCCACGTCTTCCGGGACTGTGTGATGACTGCCTCTGCAATCTCAAGTGCCAGTTTCTGCCTCCGGCCTATTTCTTTATCAAAGGATGTTGGTAACTGAACGACCAGCTCTGCTCCAAGATTCCAAATCGTTTTACGGTATTGTATGCCTACAAAACGTTAGTATTTGTTTTGGAGGCGGTAATACTCGGATGAACTGACCTTTATGGGTGGGTATTCAACGTTGAATCAAGTAGGCTTGTAGCCATCTGCCTATTGACTTCTAAGGGTTTTAGTAAAATTTATATAATATCTCACCTGAAATGCATTTTCACTCTCAGTCGTCGAAATTGAAAAATCATAAGCTTAGAAATCCGCGGGCTTGACATATTATATTTTCTCGACGATTCGTTTCGACTTGCCGACATGTCAGCTAATCATCCGCTGCTTCTCCTATTTTCACAGGTGCATTACTCTCAAGTGCCAGTTTCTGCCTCCGGCCTATTTCATTATCAAAGGATGCTGTTAGCTGAACGAACAGCTCTGCTCCAAGATTCCAAACGTTTTTACGGTATTGTATGCCTACAAAACGTTAGTATTTGTTTTGGAGGCGGTAATACTCGGATGAACTGACCTTTATGGGTGGGTATTCAACGTTGAATCAAGTAGGCTTGTTGCCCTCTGCCTATTGACTTCTAAGGGTTTTAGTAAAATTTATATAATATCTCATCTGAAATGCATTTTCACTCTCAGTCGTCGAAATGGAAAAATCATAAGCTTAGAAATCCGCGGGCTTGACATATTATATTTTCTCGACGATTCGTTTCGACTTGCCGTCATGTCAGCTAATCATCCGCTGCTTCTCCTATTTTCACAGGTGCATTACCAGTCGTCTTTACCGTCGATACCGTTGAAGATTTTACCGTCGATCAGGGAGCACCCATTGCGCTGGCCGTTGCTGGTACTTTTTTATTTGTCACTAGCTATTAGTTATCTGCACATATACATTAGCCACCTGTGCACCCGGTTACACTAGCTCTCATCATCTAGTTCTACGTATGTGTGTGTTTGTTTTAATTGAAATGCCAATGAATTCGGTAGACATGCTCCGCCCGCAAACATGTACCACATGATGCAGTCCACTGAATGTAGCAGTTAATCACTCGTAAAAAGCAGTCAGGTTTTCGTATAGTGTAGGTTTGCATCTATGTAAGCATGTGTTCACACTCATGAGCGATCGACACATGATATTGCATTTCCTGTTCAGTTACATTTTTAGCACTGGAACACGATGCTCATACACTGTGTTGTTATCTTTCTTTTTTCGCCTGCTCCTTCCTCCAACTTGTGTCTTTGAGTATTTCAGTCACATGCTCAAACGTTCTTAAATGCTCTCGCCATCGGTTTACGGATGCGTTGAAAACGGACATGTGTTGACCAAATTTAACAATATGCGGACAATGGATCGACTTCTTGAAGCCTCTGGGCGTGATACACCTTCTCCATCACCATCAAGAGATCAACATTTTCGAAGACACTTGCGTACGGCTGGTATGTATTAATATTTGAATGTCCATTGTCAACACGTTGCAGAATGCTTTACATTTTGTGTGATCATTTACTGTCCTCATTCCTACACAATGCCAACATGTTTGTCATCGTCTTCATGTACCTATCTATTGGGATTGATGTTTGCGTTTACTGACAGACACTTGTCAACATTTTCAGTAGTGTCCGGCGCAATGCTGAATGCGACCTGTTATCTGTTGGATCTACTCTGTGATCCCGAACCCCAGTGCAAGTGAGTTGTTTGTTACACCAGTGCCCGAGCACTCTGTAATATGTGCAAGAGCCTGTGACTTTGTTTGCTTGGCTAACTAAACGCATACCTACGGAAAATCATTCCAACGTTGCTTTGGTTTTCAGTGTTTTACTGTATTTTTAAAGCAGTGCCTACACATATCAATCAAATATATCCCGCGCACCGACCGGGGGGGGCGGATATCCGCCCCCTGAGGTTTTCCCACTATCTACGCTTTTCAGGTTTACAGGAAAACCGTGCGCAGGATATTCTAAATGCCTTAATATGGTCCATTCCATAACCATCTAACCGAATTCCCGGTATTATTTTTTTCGCAAACCTTCTCCCTTTCTAGCAGTGGCACTGTTCGACTACAGCGCTGGACGTCGTCTACTTTTTGCTAGAAGCAAATGTCACCATCCGTCCATGAACTTCGGGCTGCTCACAGCTATATTGCCTTGGCAAGTTCTTTGAGCACTTAATACTGGACTTGGGCTGCGAAAGCTAATGACAATTTGGGGAGCTTGATATTGCAATGGCTATGACGTGAAGGTCCAATATGGCGAACAGCTCGACTATTCACCATTGTCAACGCTTATGATAGCTAAATATCATTGTGCTTGGTGTACATTCACGTCTCGTTTCCTTGCTCCATTTGTACCTCACCGGTCGTCCGTCCCCACAGGTCTCGGCTGCAGCACAAGCCACATTCATCGGCCCAATCATCAGTTATTCGTCCTGCAAGTTTTAAGTCACTTCGTTGTGACCCGGACATCGTCATCTTTCAACGAGTTCAAATGATTATTTCATTCATCATCGTCGATCAGACTCATGATGTAAAGACACTTCCATAATGCTAGCCGCCATCTACGTTTGTGCAGGAAGCAAATATCAGGTTGTTATTAGCTGCGGGCTACTCAGTACCGACTGAAGTACTGGCAGTAGTGTGCGAGCACCTAATACGTGTATTGTGATACCAAAGCTAAAACGGATGATAGCTTAGCGCATAGCGCCCTACCGCTTTCCACACACACACACAAACAAAACTTGACTTTGGGCATCAGCACCATTGCAGGATAAACAGGCAGTTTCGCTGTTTTTCACTGCTTTCATTGGCAGGTGTTACTGCTCATTCCCGTTTCATGTGATGTTAGAACAGCCCTTCACCATAGTCCTGTTTTCTCCTTTGCCGTTTTCCATAGACATCAGATGCGACATGCACTCCAACGATCGGTCAGGCGCATCACCGTCAATCCGGTCGCCTGTTAAGCAGTTCGTAATCACCGTCAGTCTTCGACATCTGTCAACACACTTATCCACATTATCGCCTTACTTTTGATCTTATCAATATGCAAGAATGAGTGCAAAATGCATTCCAATATTGCATCAGTTGATGTTGTATCGCAATGACACCGCGTCCTCACCTCACATCTGTTGTGCATACTTGATCACGAATGCCAGTTCACGAATGCAGATTCACATGGTGAAGTTTTACTCCGTTGACGTTTTCTTTCCATTCTTGTAGTCGATCAAGAGGGATTACAGTTGCACATGCGGCCTTACACATGCGTCCTTACATGTTAGCTGATTGATATGTTGGACACACTGGTTCCTGTGACTCCAAGTAGTTCTGCATTGGTATTGCTTCACTTTATATGTTCTACCCAAAGATCGTTTCTAGTTTTGTCTTAGCTTGCAGCTGTATGCCATGAACATACAGGGTACTGCGCATCTTTACCGTGACATTCCTGTAGTTTCGTCACTTTCGCGGATGATTAGGACCATGAGCTCAGTTGCAGATGCGTCCAGCAGCCACCGACATTTCTACACTTTAAATTCCTAGTCTCGGATCTTATCCACATACCAACATGATTTGAACATTTCACACGTTTAGTGATGAAATGAGCAGGTATCATCTACTACATTATATTTTCATGTAAAGCACACTCCAGTCTGTGAAAAAAGAAAACCATTAGGAGCAACAATCATGCCTTAGACAGTATAGTTGCCATAGATATTACGTTGTGCAGCGGGCAGGCCGGTGCACGAAATGGCGAGTGTGAATGCAGGAATGCGTGTGAAAAACTGCCTAGGTGTGGAGTGGCTGGTTTGTCTTCCGTTACATCGTAACGGGCTCTTGACGTAGTCTTTTTTAGTAACACCAATCATCTTTCGAACTTGAATTAACGTAATTGAAAGATGGCTATCACATTTGGAGCCAACTTATTTGCTAATTGCGTCAAGGGCGGGCAGCGCGGTGCGTGGATGCCTTTTGGTAAAGCTCACGTCCTAATATACTATCCTGCCCTTACCAAGCGTGCATCCATGTTTCCTCCATCCGGCTCCTCGTGCCGCTGCCTGGAATATTAGCCTACGGCTAATATACCAAGAGATGGAAAACTTTTCGTTGGTATGGAATATGGATGCCTCGTTGTTCACCTGGTGATGTTGAAAACAACTGTCCCGTGTGTCAGGTAGGTCTTACTTACTCACTTTCCGCTTCATTTTTTTTTTCTCGGCCGCGTAGGAAATATGATTTGACGGTAATCGTGGCGCTTTTGTTTCAGTGGCTGAATGACAGCGACATCTATAACTCAGGCTGCACTCAGAGCCCGAGTCTGAGTTTGGCTAAAAAATCGCCCATAAAAAATTCGCCCATCGCCCGCCCGCCGCGATGCGGGTGATTTTGTTTTTGCGTCGTTTTCGGTAAAAGTTTTATTTTCGGTTGGCGGCGGCCGGGCGCATTTTTGCGGTTTTTGCGTTTGACGGCGGGCGGCCGTTTTTTGCGGCGTTTTGCGGTTGGCGGCGTAGAGTGCAGTGCACGTCAGTTCGTAGAACACGCACTCCGATCTGCACGTGCAAGGCTCATCCTCTCGTTTGGCGGCGGGCGTTTTTGCGGCGTTAAAGGTGCTTGCTCAAACAACCTGCGGTCCCGCGATGCGGAGCCCAGCATCGCAGATGCTGGTAACCGCAGGTTGTTTGAAAAGACAAACACTATTCGTTAGAATTGTGTTTTTCTATTTTCTATTGAAAAACAACCGGAGCGGTAACCGCAGGTTGTTTGAAAAGACAAACACTATTCGTTAGAATTGTGTTTTTCTATTTTCTATTGAAAAACAACCGGAGCGGTCCTTCTCCGGGCTATGTTTTGCATGTCTGGCAGCGAATTGGGGCAACTTGACCGGGGCCTAAACGTGCATTGCGATTTCCGTAAAAAGTTCAGGGTATGGGTTCCCGTAGGCGATCTACCTGATGGCACCGGTCGCTACTCGCTTAAAACCTCGTGGCACGTGGCACGTGCGATTCCATTTTTCCCATAGTAAGTCAACGGGGTTTTGGACACTTTTTGCGCGATCGCGAATAGCGGAAAAAATCGCCGATCAAGGTATGGTTTGCTGCACACCATTTTATGACTGACACATTCAGGTACACGCCCATATGCGCCGTCTACCCGTAAGAAGTCGATATTTTTTGTAGTACGACTTTGAAGTTGAACTTTTTTCGCTCCCCATGTTAAGTCAATGGGCGTTTTTGCAGAGACATTTTCATTCGCACATTGCACAAAATTATATGATACGATTTTGTTTAAACTTTCAGGACCTGTTGAGAAACGACCATAGAACATGTTGTTATGCTTCGTTAAGCTGTCAGAATTCGTTTGTTCTTTTTAAGCTCGTTTAAGAGTGAAAATTTTTAACATTGAAAGTCAATGGGAGCGTCTTTGGTGCTTAATAACTTTGTACGTTGAAGATATATTTAAGTGAAAAGTTGATAGGATATACAACTTTTGATGCTCTTTCCAATGATATATAGAGCGTTATTGCACGTTGTGCCGTTTTTTGAGAAATTTAGTAAAAAAACACGACATAACCGAGATTTGAGCTCACAGCTATATATGGTCTTTGCTCAGACAGTATACGAACAGGCGGGGATACCTCCCATAGAAGGATGCGATTTAATGCTAAATATTATATTAGCGGCCGGCCGCCGTGGGCACGTTTTTGTACGACTTATATCTCCGCAACCACTGGACCGATACACTTGCGGTTTTTTGTGTGGGGTAGCTTATACCCTTCTTACAAGTATTTTACTACGCACGATGCGTGCAGGTGACCCCTACTGCACGTGACACGTGTAAAACGGACAGGTGTCACTTTTGTTGTTATGACAATAACACGGTAAGTGCTGGACTGATTGCGCTGAAACTTAACAAGGTTGTAGGCACACACCGAACCATGCGTTTCCATGTGCTACGGTTGGGGTGCAACTGCACGTGCGCACGTGCAGGGTGACGCTTCCAGATCTCGAGAACGGCCGGGCCGATTGAGTTCAAATTTGGTACACCGCTAGAGACCGGTTAGTAGGGTGCCGTGCGCAAGTCAGATAGGACCCATCTTGCACGTGCGCACGTGCAGGGTGACGCTTCCAGATCTCAACAACGGCTGGACCGATTGCACTCAAATTCGGCACACCTCTAGAGACCGATTAGTATGGTGCCGTGCACAAGTCAGTTCGTATGTATTTCCATGTGCTAGGGTTGGGGTGCAACTGCACGTGCGCACGTGCAGGGTGACGCTTCCAGATCTCGAGAACGGCTGGGCCGATTGAGCTCAAATTTGGTACACCGCTAGAGACCGGCGAATAGGGTCCCATGCACAAGTCAGTTGGACACAGCTTGCACGTGCGCACGTGCAGTGTGACGCTTCCGGATCTCGAAAATAGCCGTGCCGATTGCACTCAAATTTGGCACACCGCTATAGGCTGGCGAATAGGGTGCCGTGCACGTCAGTCCGTAGCACACCGACTCCGGTCTGTATAACCGCAGGTTGTTTGAAAAGACAAACACTATTCGTTAGAATTGTGTTTTTCTATTGAAAAACAACCGGAGCAGTCGTTCATCGGGCTATGTTTTGCATGTCTGGCCGCGGATTGGGGCACCTTGCTACCTGCCCAAACTACTGCAACGATTTTCGTAAAAATTTCAGAGCATGGGCTCGCGGAGGCGATCTAGCTGCTGGTACCGGTCGCTACTCGCTCAGAATTCTTTTGCGCGTGGCACGTGCGTTTCCATTTTCCCCATGTTAAGTCAATGGGGGTTTGGGGCTTTTTTTGCGCCATCGCTAATGGCGGAAAAACGAGCCAAGAAAGGGGTGGTTTTCTTCCAGGCATTTAATGGCAAACACGTTCCGGTACACGCCAGTGTGCGCCGTTTACCCGTCAGAATCTCGGAACGTTTCTTTGCACGAGGTCAAAGTTGGAATTTTGTTGTGTCCCATGTTAAGTGAATGGACAATTTTGCAGAGCTATTTTCATTCGTGCATTGTAAAACATTATGTGTCACGATTTCGTCCAAACATTCGAGAGTTGTTGAGGAAGGAACATAGTATATGCTGTTGTGCTTCGTTAAGCTGAGCAAAATCGTTTTTTTTTTCTTTTAAAGCTTGTTTAAAAATGACAATTTTTAACATGGAAAGTCAATGAGAGCGTCTTTGTTTCTTAATAACTTTTTACGTTGCGACTGTATACAAATGAAAAGTTAATACAACATACAACTTTCGATGCTCTTTCCAACGATGCATAGAATGTCACTGCAAGATGTGCCGTTTTTAAGAAAAGTTGTACAAAAGCATGGCTCGACTGTGACTTGAACCCAACCACATTAGAGTATACGAACAGGTGACGGGGATACCTCCCGTGTGCGGATGCGACGCTGATTATTGCTAAATATTAGCAGTCGGCCGTTGCGGAGGCGCCTTTGCACAGGTTATAGCTCAACAACTGCTTGACCGATTCACTCGCGAGTCGCGGTCTTTTGTGTGGGATAGCTTCTTCCTTTCTCACACGTAGTGTGCTACTCTCGATACGTATGGGTGACCCCTAATGCACGTGCCACGTGCAAAACGAAGAGGTGTCAGTTCGGTAGCAAGTGTAATAACTCTGTAGTTATTTTGCCGATTGCGCTGATCCTTGGCATGGATGTAGGCACCCGCCCCGCAATGCATTTCCATGTGTCACGGTTGGGGTGCCGCTGCACGTGCGCACGGGCAGGGTGACGCTTCCAGATCTCGAGAACGGCTGGGCCGATTGTGATCAAAGTTGGCACACCGTTAGGGCTCGGCGAGTAGGGTGCCGTGCACAAGTCAGATGGGACCCAGTTTGCACGTGCGCACGTGCAGGCTGACGCTTCCATATCTCAAGAACGGCTGGACCGACTGTGCTCAAATTTGGCATACCACTAGAGACTGGTTAGTAGGGTGCCGTGCACAAGTCAGTAAGTATGTATTTTCATGTGCCGCGGTTAGGGTGCAGCTGCACGTGCGCACGTGTAGGGGTCGTTTCCCGATCTTGGAAACGGCTGGGCCGATTCAGATTAAATTTGGTACATCGCAAGAAACCGGCGAATAGAGTGCCGTGCACAAGTCAATTGGGGCCCAGGCTGCACGTGCGCACGTGCAGGGTATCGCTTCCAGATCTCGAAAACGGCCGGGTCGATTGCACTCAAATTTGGCACACCGCTATAGACCGGCGAATAGGGTGCCGTGCACGTCAGTCCGTAGCACACCGACTCCGGTCTGCACGTGCAAGGCTCATCCTCTCGTTTGGCGGCGGGCGTTTTTGCTGCGTTTACAAAGGTGCTTGCTCAAACAACCTGCGGTCCCGCGATGCGGAGCCCAGCATCGCAGATGCTGGTATTTTGGTGGAAACAGGCGCACTGTAGTATGTATTGGATTCTTATGACTTTGTTAAATTATTCAATAATTCGTTTAATTCATCGGTGTGTCATCTGGTACTGACGTCCTATTCTGTTCTTCGTTTCAGGATGAAATTTATTATGAACCTTTTTGATTTTGTTGATTTTCTTTGAAATAAATTACACATCTCGGTGCAACAAGTTTTGGATTTTTGCTGGCAATACATTTCATCTACAAGCAAATTATTAACGTAAAGGGAACGTAACGTAAACGAACGTAACGTAGACTATGATAATTTAACTTGAAGATACAAGAATTCGACAACACAAAGAAAACATGAAGAACGCAGAGGAGTGTGCACCAGATCTAATCCAAAAAGCTAAAAGAAGTAGAACTAATGCTAGAAGCAAATTTACAAGAAAGTGCAACGCATTTGTCGAACTAAATGAACGAGGTGAACAATTTTTAGTACTACAAGATAAGTTCAACGATATACGCGACATTTTTAAGGAATTGGATAATGCAAACGACCGACTTATTGAAACGATAAATGAAAACGCACCACATCACGTCATGGACGGCATGCTCGAAGATTGTGATTCATATATGGAAGAAGTCGACTCCGTTCTCGATCGAATGCGAGCAATATACGCCTCTTGTGTTTCCAAATCATCTTCAGAGACGTACAGATCTTCACTAATTCATGTAAAGGCTCTTGATTCACCTCGCTTCGGAGGAAACATTCGAGAATACTCAAATTTTAAGCAAGATTTCACAAGATTAATGGTAAAAACATACGGCAAGGACGCATATGCGCTCCGATCATGTTTATATGGTCCGGCTCTTCAAACCGTTAGAGGAGTCGAAGACGACTACGACAAAATGATTGAACGGTTGGACAAAGTTTTTGGAGATTCGCGAAAATTCGTCGATACCATCATTAGCGACATTAAATCAATTAAGCCCATACACGACGGCGATAGCAAGAAATTCATTTCAATGGTTGACGTTATAGAAAGATGTTGGTTGGACCTTCAGCGAATGGATATGAGTGAAGAAATGGACACTGTTGCGATGGTCAGCATGATAGAGAAATTGCTCCCTCCAGTACAAAAGCGTGAATGGATAATTCATGTGGACACGAATCGTATAAATTCCAAGGGGATGTTCGAAGAGCTTCTGCAATATCTTTTACGCGAAAAACGAGTGATCGAATACACTGAACACGACCTCCGAACCGACAAATCACGAACGCCTCATCCTGCGACTGTAAATCAAATCGATCGACCGTCTACATCACATTCATCTCATCGACCCTATAATCATTACGCACCTGTCCAGACGCAAGATAATCAAAATCATTCCAGTATCGTTTTTACATCACGTCCATGGTGCTGGTTGCATAAAACTAACGGACATTTGATTGAAAATTGTAGCGATTTTTTGAAGATGACGTTTACAGAAAAATTTGAAGCCGCACGAAAATTTGGTGCTTGTTTTAATTGCCTTCGAGCTACCAGACACATAGCTAAAAATTGTTCGGAATCAAACAAGTGTGACGTCATAGAAGCAAATCAAAGATGTGGAAGACGGCACCATCCTCTACTGCACAAAGCATATCTACCGGAACGTAAAGAACCTCAAGCCAGCCAAATTAGTAATGTACAAGTAAAAGAAAATCGTCCTTTGTTGGCAGCTACTGCGGTTCAATGTAACAAGCAGCGAGTTACTGTTATGTGGGACTCTGGAGCGAACATATCTCTTATCACCCACCAGGCAGCTGAACGACTCGGATTACAAGGCAATGAAGTCAGCCTATCCATAGTCAAGGTAGGGGGAGAACTCACGTCATATACCACCAAGGAATACAAAGCGCCTCTCGTTGATCTGGTCGGAAAGATCTGGATAGTGGATGCATACGGAATAGACGATATCACTTCAAATCTCCAGCGCGTGGACATACGGCAAGTTGAGGGCCGGTTCCCTGGTATTGATATTTCGAAATTCACCAAACCTGAAGGAAAAATCGACATGTTGATCGGCGTAGATTTTTGCACAATGATGCCGACAGTTGTAAAAACAGTTGGGAACAGTCAACTGTTAGAAAACCAATTCGGATTCTGTATAAGGGGATCGTTTGGAGCGACGACAGAAGAAACCGAACATACTAATGCGACGATCCGAATCAACTACACGAGCTTCGACCCACACCAAGACGGAATCAAGAGAGAGTCCCCAAAACACATTGTAACCGAATTAGAGAACTTCTTTGAAATTGAAAGTCTCGGTACAAGACATATACCGAAGTGTGGTGGTTGTCGATGCGGAAAATGTATAACCGGAACGCATAATTTCACTTTGAGAGAAGAACATGAGCTGCAAATGATTCGAAGTGGATTGAGATATGATAGTGAAAGCAACAAGTTCACGATTGAATATCCCTGGATCAAAGATCCGAACAATCTCCCAAATAATATAGGAGCAGCAAGAGCAAAGCTACGGTCAATGGAGAATCGATTACAAAGATTAGATCATGATTATCGTAAGGCTTACTGCGATCAAATGACAGACATGGAGAAACGCGGAGTGGCAAGGAAATTATCAAACGAAGAAATTGACAGTTATCAGGGACCGGTGCATTACATTCACCATCATGAAGTGATCAAACAAAATTCGTCGTCTACCCCAATACGTATAGTATTCAACTCATCAGCTTCGTATATGGGCCACGTGCTCAATGAATATTGGGCCAAAGGACCGGATTTTATAAACAATTTATATGGTATACTTCTGCGATTCAGGGAATATCCAGTAGCTATCACGGCAGACATCTCGAAGATGTATAACTCTATACAGCTCTCAACGCGCGATCAACATGTCCACCGATACCTCTGGCGCGATATGGATAAAAATCGAGAGCCGGATCATTATATTCTGACGGCCGTTCCATTCGGTGACCGGCCAAGTGGCACTATCGCGTTAACCGCTCTCCATACAATAGCAGAGAGGTTCAGAGGACAGTATCCAGAAGCAGCTGCCATGATCACTAGAAACAGCTATGTGGATGACTTGGTGCACTCAGTTCATAATCCAGACGAGGCTCTAGCAATCGCCTCACAGGTGCAAGATATTCTAGCAAGTGGCAACTTCATGATCAAATATTGGACAATTTCGGGGCAAATTGAATTGAATGATGCAAACATTCGTGTGTCAAACGAAAGCAATGAAAGGATACTTGGAATGTTATGGAAGCCAGCGACTGACTGGTTTGCGTTTGAAATGAAACTTAACCTTACAAAAGAAGAAAAGATCACCATCAGCTCGAATCCGTCCATGGAGGAAATATTACGCGTGATACCGCCCGTGTTGACACGAAGGATGTTGTTACGGCAGACAGCAACCATCTTTGACCCACTCGGCCTCATTGTACCCTTCACCATTCAAGGTAAAGTTTTGATGAGAAAACTTATAACCCGTCAAGTCCCAAATCAGCAGCTTGACTGGGACGAGTCCATACCAGAAGAATGCAAAGGCGAGTGGATCACTTACTTAGCGGATATGTTTAGACTGAACCGCATACATTTTACAAGATGTCTACAGCCCCCAGACGCAGACAGCGATCCAATCCTCATCATCTTTTCCGACGCCAGCTCACAGGCCTACGGAGCGTGTGCATACGCCCGATGGAAGCTTAAATCTGGACAATACAAGACCTGTTTAATAACAGCAAAAAGCAAAATATCACCTAACCGTCAGCTCAGTATTCCGAGGTTGGAGTTATGTGGAGCTGTGTTAGCCTGTCGTTTAGGTCAAACGATTTTGAAAGAAATGACTTACAAGTTTCAGGAAGTTTTATACGTGGTCGATTCAATGATTGTTCGGTCACAAATACAAAGGCAGTCATACGGATTCGGGACGTTCGTGGCAACCCGCATCGCAGAAATACAAGAGAAATCAAGTCCAACTGAATGGTGGTGGACCGGAGGTCGCAACAATCCGGCTGACCTGACGACCAGATATACCAAGCTGGAGGAGCTGGACGTGAATAGTGTGTGGCAATCAGGACCACAGTTCTTGAATTTTCCGAGAGAATCGTGGCCCATGAGCCAAAAGCTGTATGAACACGAATTGCCCGACAGTATCGTCGTCAATCTCACGACGATTGGAACCAACACTGCCAGGCACGACATTTGCAATGACATTGCAATTGAAAATTTCAGCAGCTATGATAAACTTATCAGAGTCACTGCGAGATTGTTGAGCATTGTGGAATCGGATACAAGATCCCTGAAGAGCATCGGCAAACCATTGACAGTGGAAGTTCTATCAAAGGCCGAGGAATTATGGATCAGACAAGCTCAAAGAACAATTTTGGAAAACTGGCAAGTTCGGTTTAGGAGGCTCGGTCCTAGCCTAACGGATGACGGTATCATCATTGTAGGAAGTCGCATTGCCAACTGGCTCAAGGAGAATTGGAATCGAGATTGTTACACGCTTCTACCATCAAATCACCCGTTAACACATCTGATCGTCCGCAAAATCCACTGCCGGGATCATGGCGGTATTGATAGCACGCTAGCACAGTTACAGACGAAATTCTGGGTGCCGGGAGCGAGACGAGTGATTAAAAGCATCAGGCGAGAGTGCATCGTGTGTAGAAGGCTTTTTGATAAGCCTTCACCTCAAGTGATGGGACCGGTCAATCCCAACAGACTCAAACCCAGTCCTGCATTTCACCATACAGCGCTAGACATGTTCGGCCCCTTTTTGATAAAGGATACAGTGAAAAGAAGAACAACAACCAAGACATATGGAGTGCTGTTTACGTGCCTGTCCTCAAGAGCATCGTACATAGATTTGGTAGAGGGTTACAGCACGCAGGATTTTCTCCTGACGCTTCGCCGCTTCGCAACGATTCGCGGGTATCCTGCCACCATATATTCAGATGCCGGTTCGCAACTAACGGCTGCCAGCAGGGAAATTCAAGACATGACCAATCAGTGGAATGTCAATGAGTTGGTGGATGCTGGAGTCAACCACGGCTTGACATGGAAATTTACCAAGTCGGCAGATGCCCCTTGGGAGAACGGATGCAGCGAGTCCCTCATTCGCCTTATCAAACGGGCATTGGCGATAGCAGTGGGTGATAGCAAACTGACTTTCAGTGAGCTGCAGACAGTCCTTTTCGAAGTAGCGAACATCCTGAATCAGCGACCAATTGGAAGAAAACCGGGAGCGGATCCACTCAGTGGTGCTTATCTGTCACCAAATGATCTCTTGCTTGGACGCACGGGCATCGACGCACCACAAGGGGAATGGCCTGAAACATCGAGGTTGGCAAGCCGATTCTTATTTTTGCAAAGGATCGTTACAACATTCTGGAAGAAGTGGTACCGGGATTACTTCACACAAATGATTGTTCGACAAAAATGGCACATCCAACAGCGAAATTTTCAAGTCGGAGACATCGTGATTGTCCAAGAGGACAACCCCGCGCGCGCGACTTGGAGGATGGCAGAAATAAGCAAGATCGAACCGAGTTCTGATGGATTGGTCAGGGATGTTACCCTGAGATACAAGCCACTGACAAGCGGATCAGAGTACAACGGACGGCCAGACATACTCATCAAACGATCGACACACCGCCTGATACTGATCATCGAAACAGACGAACGCACTCCGGGCGCCCCGGAGCCTCAGCGTGACCCCAGCGTGACCTCGGGACCTCATCGTGACCCCAGCGTGACCCTGGGACCTCAGCGTGGGGGGAGTGTATCGAGCGACTGATTGAGCGAACGACGACTCCTCGTTCGGCAGAGAAACGACCTGAATTTTTGTCACGAGCATCGCCAAAACTTTTCTCCCTTTCTTGTGCTCATTTATTTTCGGTCGCAACTTATATTTTGGTGGAAACAGGCGCACTGTAGTATGTATTGGATTCTTATGACTTTGTTAAATTATTCAATAATTCGTTTAATTCATCGGTGTGTCATCTGGTACTGACGTCCTATTCTGTTCTTCGTTTCAGGATGAAATTTATTATGAACCTTTTTGATTTTGTTGATTTTCTTTGAAATAAATTACACATCTCGGTGCAACAAGTTTTGGATTTTTGCTGGCAATACAGTAGGGAAAGGTGGAATGAGACGGCCTTCTCTGGTAAGACGAACCACCATCTACCAAATAGGTTTTTGAAACGCTCGCGAGATCAGTTCAATGGTAACTCCCTCCCCCCCCCCCCCCCCACACACACACACAAACGATCGAAAAGAAACTCATGTTTCTCTCGAGGCTCATTTATTTGTCCACGGCAGCAATACGCTCGATCATTTTTTTTCATTTCACGGCGCAGTTTTCGTCCTGTCTTGCCGTCAATGGCCAAAGCCAGGACGCGCCGCACACCGGCCGGATTCATGTCCGGCCACCCTCGGAGTCGAACCCGCAGCTCGGCGGCCGTCCCCTCGGTAGTGGCAGTCGCCAGGGAAGCCTCCTCGAGTTGGCGACGTAGTGCCGCCAGTTCGACCTCCCTGGAGGCCGAGAGGACCTCGGCAGCCTCCAGCTGCTGCGACATGGCGGACAGCGCCGCCGCCTCCCGGGCCAGGCGGGCCTCCAATAGGGCTTCCCGCTCGCCGGCTGCCCGCAGCCGTCTCTCTATATCGTGGACTTTCCTGGCGGACGACCGGCGCTCCCGCTGGAGTGAGCGGGTTATTCCTTGAAGGAGTTCCATGAATGCAGCCCTAGCCTCCTCCGTGAGCTCAATGAAGGGAGACGGCAGTTTTATCGCCGCCCGCAGCAGCAGGAACGGAGTGAATATCCTCCCGTTCCGTGTCCAATCTATGTACCGGGCACCGTGGTCCCGTAGAATGCGGGCACACGTATTGACGACCCTGAGGAGTGAATAAATGCACCGGCGTTAGGAGCGATCGACCAGACGGAACAAACCAGTGGTTAGATAACCGGAAATGTTCACATCGTGAAGTGGAAAAAAGTAAACATAATGAAAGAAGCGATTTAGAGGCTACGCTTTTCAAGCAAACCAAAGGTGTTCTTGGCTCTTGCGCCTGGTCACGGAAGCACCACCGTCCAAACTCGACAAGGCACGTGACGCATATTTATTTTACGGAACACTCTACATACAGTCATTTGGATACCATTTTTTTTTTTGCAACTGTATCACAATTTTGACATCCACCAGCAAGCGTGACTGCCTGGTGCGGCAGGGCGATGCAAGCGACCCGTCGGCCGGGGCCCTAACGACGTCGGCGCGTAGACCGACCATCCACTGGAAACCGATGATTCCCAGTGGATCGAGTCTGGCCAGGTTAGGGCCGAAGTAAAGAGCCCACCAGGCGGCCGCCTCAGAGACGGCCAGCGCGTAGCGCCGCCATTCGTGGATCAACTCCTGCAAACACAACGTAACTGCGGTTAGCGAAAGATGGTACGGGGCTTATCTTATATCTGTAAGAATCTTGGTCCCGAGGGTTTACATAATGATGCATACAGAAACTAATTAAAGGCATTGACGTCTGAGCTCAGATGCTAGGTCGGCGGCCGGTTCCTCGGCAGCGACAGTCGCCATGTCGACCTCTTCCAGTTGGCGACCCAGCGCCGCCAACTCGGCCTCTCTGGCGGCAGAGACGGGACGGGTGTCGGGACAGAGACGGGACGGGTGTCGGGACAGAGACGGGTGTCTGTCAACCTGTCTGTATGTTTTTTTTTTGTCTCTGTCTCGGCCTCTGTCTGCGTTCTCCCTCTCTCTCTCTCTCTCTCTCTCTCTCTCTCTCTCTCTCTCTCTCTCTCTCTCTCTCTCTCTCTCTCTCTCTCTCTCTCTCTCTCTCTCTCTCCCTCCCTCTCTCCTCTCTCCCTCTCTCCATCTCTCTCCATCTCTCTCCATCTCTCTCCCCCTCTCCCTCCCTCTCCCTCCCTCTCCCTCCCTCTCCCTCCCTCTCCCTCCCTCTCCCTCCGTCTCCCTCTCTCTCCCTCTCTCTCTCCCTCTCCCTCTCCCTCTCCCTCTCTCTCTCTCTCTCTCTCTCTCTCTCTCTCTCTCTCTCTCTCTCTCTCTCTCTC
Source organism: Amphibalanus amphitrite (assembly GCF_019059575.1). Lineage (NCBI taxonomy): Eukaryota > Metazoa > Arthropoda > Thecostraca > Balanomorpha > Balanidae > Amphibalanus > Amphibalanus amphitrite. The sequence continues at coordinate 122,903 of NW_024882300.1, read as the reverse complement.
TCTCTCTCTCTCTCTCTCTCTCTCTCTCTCTCTCTCTCTCTCTCTCTCTCCCTTCCCTCCCTAACCTCGCCGCTATTGGCACGGCATCCATCCCGACCTTCGGCCCAAGTGTTGTACCGCGCGGTGATTTGTTAGGTTCTCCGATATTTCGTACCAAGAAAGGAAAGAAATGAGTCAGTGCGTGCCGAGCGCCAAAACCGTCAGGCTGGGGGACGAGAAGATATCTAAGGTATAAATCGAGTTGTTCGAGCGCGTTGAGTCAGAAGCTTAACCCGCGCCCTGCTGGGGGGGGGTGTTTGAACACCCCCCCTTGTGGTTTTTCGCGAATATCTCAAAAACGGCGGCGCGGAGCGCCGCCGTTTTTGGTACACCTTATCATACATCAATTCTACACATGTTATGAAAATTTCAGACCAAGGTCATTCAAGGTCAGGTCACCAGGTCACTTGAAGTGACCTCACCTCATAAAAAGTTTCAATGTCTGTCATAGCTACACCGAGTGACCGATCGCTTTGAAACTTTCAGCGATTGCTAAGAGCAATAGCATGTACAAAATGTATATCTCAGAATTTTGATATCGATGACCTAAGGTCAGGTCAATTTTGCGACCTCCCCATTATAAGTCAATGGGAGAAAACTGAAATGCGCCTCTTTTGGACGAAAGACATTACAAACACTCCCAAACACTGAATTACAAGTGGTTCAGACACGCTGAGCATAAAAATGTTGTCCGTGACCCCTGTTTATGCCCTGAGGTCATCTTAGGTCACGAATGGTATCTAACAGTTTTTCGCAAATAACTTTTGATAGAGGCATGCTAGAGCGATGAAAACGCCTTAGCTGTGTTCATCTCGACGATACGGATCGACTGATATGCAACATGACCCTTTCCGGTCAGGTCATGACCTTGACCTGAGGTCAAATTTTCAAGTTGACCTTTCAAGGTCAAGTCATAGTTCATTCGATGCGTCTTGACGAGAGGAACACGATGCCGCTAAAAGTAAGCTCGTACAAGGCTTGGGTCAAAAGTTATTGCAGAAAAACTGTTTCCGAAAAAATCGGCTATTTTTGCAGTTTTTGCCCCCTGCAGGCAAAACCGTTGACGTTAGGTCAAATCTGAGGGAATTACTCAGAAAGGGCGTTAATAGGGCTATCGAATGCGCTTTTCCGCGGCGCTGTAGCTCTATTGGTTCCCGAGTTATGCGTTGGCTTCTTGGAAATTGTCGACATTCGACCTGGAAATCGGCGAAATTTTGCCTTCAATGACCTCTGGTGACCTGACCTTTGACCTGACCAAAAAATTGACCGAAGTGATTTCCTCCTTATTTTTGACGCTCTTTCGAACGCCGCCTTCCGCGTATCGCTACGTGGCCCAGGAGCCGAGTTAGAAGGGGGGGGGGGGTGTTCAAACACCCCCCCCCAGCAGGGCGTGGAAATCCAGGACCCCCAGCGGGGCGCGGGTTAATATGCCGCAGTTTCTCTCAGAAACCTCCCCAAGTCATTCTTCCGTTGAGTCCTGCCAGATGGACCCTCCAAAATCGACAAGACACATGGCGCGGGTTTATTAAAAAAAAGCAGGGAACACTATCACGCACAAAAACGCACACACTTTGCAGCCGTGCTACCATTGGGGCGGGGCGCCCGTCTGGTACGGCACCGGCGGTCGCACCAGCCTCGCCAAAGGCGAGACTAACGATCCCTCGGCCGGGGCCCTCACGATGTCGGCCCCTAGGCCGACCATCCACTGGAAGCCTACGACTCCCAGTGGGTCGAGACCGGCCAGGTGGGGGCCGAAATAGAGGGCCCACCGGGCGGCCGCCTCCGACACGGCCAGCGCATAGCGCCGCCACTCGCGGATCAACTCCTGCAAACACAACGTAACTGCGGTTAGCGAAAGATGGTCTGGGGAAGAATCTTGGTCAGGGGCTTACATAACGGTACCCGCCCCGGAACGGACGGTGTCGGTGTCTGAATTATCAAACTTATCGAAGCGCAACTGATCGTGATTATGGAGTCTGGGAATGTTCCGGCTGGCTGTTGAACGGTCAGCGGCTCTAAGGGAGTCTGGGCCAGGAAAGAAATCCCTTCCAACACGTCTGTCACGAGGAATAACCAAACTACTGACCGCACTAGGGCCAGCTAAAAACACAAGAATACATTACGGCCCGGGTGAGCGCGACCATTGCGGATTGAGTGCACTCACCTCCCGGGTTAGGAGCTCCGGGTCGAATCAGAATGGCTGCGGCGACGGCGGGCCACTCGCAGAGCTGTAGCTGGGGGGGGGGGGGGAGGAGTCTTCCCTCCCAGTGCTCTGTGAATAAACCGCGGAAAATTTACCGCTTTCGTAAGACTGGGAATCCGTGACTAAATGGGAGGGCATATCGCGACTCACACACGCTCGTCAACTCAACACAAATGGATCGTCTAGAGGGATAATTCATTTAACAACTTCCGCGCAGTGCGGCGCACGTAATGGGTCATTGGGTGCACACTGCACGCCGGCCGCTGCCTCCACACACCGGCGGAGTAGTAGCGGCTGATGTGCTGGACGCGCCGCCACCTCGGCCGTCAGCCGGGCGACTTGGGCCTCAAAGTCCAGAATCTGGGCCCGAGCCTCCTCAGTCACTCAGGGCCTCAGCCTTGGTCTCGGTGGAGGTGAGGGCGAGCCTCCTTATCATCTACCTGGGCTTCCAGCGCTGTAGCGCGTGCCTGGAGAATGGCGATTTCCGCCCCCGCCCGACGCTCTGCGGCCCGCAGGGCGGCCTCTGCGTCGGCAGCGCCGAGGCGGGCTGCTATGGGCCTGGCTATTGGCCTCTCGTGCCCGTCTCCGCTCCTTTCCGATGGCCATCTCGGCCGATAGGAGACGGGCGCCCAATTCGTCGGCTCGGTCGGCGAGGCGCGCCCGAGCGGTTTCGGATAGGTCCCGAAAGGGCGGAGGTAACAGGAGGGCGGCCCGCAGTACCTCCATTGAGGCCGGCCCATCCTGTTTTGTGGCCCAGTGGGCGTATTCAGCGCCGTGCCCCCGAAGGACCGTTGCGCATATATTCACGATCCTGTAGACAGACAGACCGGCGTATGGGAGATCAGAATACAACACTAGATTTGAATCGAATACGGGATTAGAAGGGGACGTTAAATTAGAAAAAGCACAAAAAATTATTAAATTAAACAAATCACTGGAACACAACATGTGCGTGAATAAAGTGACGCAGGAAGGAGGAGGCAGTAAAACAGCACTAATCATGACTTACCTCGACAAGAATTCGTCGCCCGTGTGCCGGTCCGGATGCACATGACCTTGTAAGCGCCGGACAAGCCTTGCCAGATTGGTCCGGAATTCCGGGCTTGAGTTCACTGCGCCTATGTCAATACCGAGAACCAATTCCGGCAGCCACCGTAGCGGGTCCTGCTCGTGGCAGAGGACGGCAAGGTCCAGCACAGGCGGGGCGGCGGGAGCTTCTCCGGCGGGGACTGACTCAGCCATCGCAGAATGGAATGGTACAAATGATGTGGCCGACCCGAGAGATTCTTATCATTCATCCGTTTCAGAGAGATTCTCACCCGGACGAAACCATTGGTAGACGTGACCGAGCGGGCCCGGTATTGGTCCCGGGAGGGCGGCGCGGAAGGCGCCCACCAATGAGGGGCGAGCGGGTTCCGGGTGCCGCCCCAGGGAACCCTCTGAATAGTTAATCACCCGGGCGGGTTTGAAAAAACGACGTAGCGGCTACGCTAAGTCGTGTAAGGGAATTAACCCTCGCATGTGTGCGGCGTTTGCCAGCTTCTAATGTGTAGGGGGGGGGGGGTCGGTTGGACCCCCCCCCCCTTGCCGTTTGGCCCCTGATCGAGCTAGAGCTTCGCGGAAAAAACGAGCGTGTTGCCCGTGACGAGAGGAAGCCGATGATACCCAATTTTAAGGTCCTAGGTCATTGGTTGACCTTCCAGGTCAGGTCAATGACCCAAAGTCGGGAAAATCGGGACCTGTTAGAAAGTCGTAAAGTGTGCCTGCTAAGGGGTTTTTCGGGGTGCTGATCACGAATATCGTGTTAGTTTTGATCACAGATGATGTCTTGAAGCATTTAGACCAGGTCGGGTCAGGTCAGGTCAGGTCAACCAGTAGGCGTCGTGACGGGTATTCGTAGTACGTGTCAACCGCCTCTGACAGCTTCGTAACATGTTACGAAGTCACCAAAAGTACTTCGTAAATGTTCAAATGGTTGCTAAATTCGAATTCAGCTCCAAAAACTAGCCTAGAAACATGTAAAACTCGAAAAAGTGACCCGAGGTCACCCGAGGTCACCAAAGGTCAATGACCTGACCTGACCTTCAGGTGACCTTGACACACACGGGAGTAACATCAAATCACATGTTTGAACGTTTGAAACCACGAAAAGCTTGCAAACACGCGGCTAGTGCGAGCCGACATACGCGAAATCGCGATTCCGGCCAAACATGGTCTCGGAAAAGAGGTCACAGGTCAAAGGTCATTTGGGTCAGGGTCATGAAATTTTCAGGGTAGGTGTAAAATTGATCAATGCGAGGGTACTGAAAGTTTCGTCGCGATCGGCCGCTTTTTACGCGAGTTATTCGCGAAAAACCATGGGGGGGTCCATCCGACCCCCCCCCCCCCCCTACACATGCGAGGGTTAACCCTCGCCGGCCGAGGGGGGGGGGGCGGGCCCATAGGTTTTTTTTCCACGATAGCTCCGAACACACTGGAGATAGAGAGCTGAAACTTGGCATACCTGACCTTTGATTCAAGCCAGATCTTTTGACATCAACCGCAGTTTTGGGTCAGGTCAGGTCACTGACCTATGACGTCATAAATGAACCTCTGCACGGTCTTCAGATGTCGCAACTTCGCAACGCCCTCACTGCCAGAGGAGATGTCACAGGGAAATGAAACTTGCAGGATCCTGTATCCGTTATGAGTCTCACAATTTGTATCTCTCTGATTTTTCCTAAAGGTCATATGAGGTCAGGTCATTTTCGTGACCTCACCATTACCTATAGGTAAGTCAATGGGGAAAAATGAAAACTGCTATTCTGGCGCCGGGAAGATCTCCAACTATCTCAAGCACACAGAATCGTGATTTGATGCACTCCTTGTAAGGTCAGATGCGTCACTTTTGCAATGTTGACCTTGCGTGACGTCATTTATGACGTCATCAAGGTCAAATTAGTTTTTCGTCAATAACTCTTGATCAAATTGAGCTAGCGAGTCGCGGAAGCCACCAATGGACTCAGGAAGACCTGCCGAATCGAATGATATGCGACATGACCTCTTTCGACCAACTTCGTGACCTGGGGGTGCTGACCTGACCTTGACCTGAGGTCAACACCCCAAGTTGACCTGACCCGAACAAAAAGTATATCGTTCGACGCGCCTGAGCAAGGCGAACACGATGCTGCCAAAATCGCGGCTCTACGGCCGTTTTTTGCGAAGTTATTCAACAAAAACTGAACCGTACCTTGGGGCACTTGACCTGACCTCAGAGGTCACCGGTTGACCTAGGACCTTAACATCGGGTACCAATCTCTGCGTCTCGTAACGGCGCACACGCTCGTTTTTCCGTGACGCGCTAGCTCCACCAGGGGCGAAACGGCGAGGGGGGTCGTACCCGCCCCCCCCCCCTCGGCCTGTATGTAGAAAACCAATAGGTCCGGCGAGGGTTAAACGTCATTTTCTCAACCTCTCTGACCTGACCTGGTATCAGTGTCCTCGAATAGCAAAATATGTGTTTTATGGACAATCAGACACCGCCGTTTTGAACTTGGCGCATCATGACGCTCCGCCTGCGCACCTTTCCACTCACATCTCGTGTTTTGTCCATGTGTCCCGTGTTGGCAATTGTGCTGGCTTGTTTTGTGTCTGGGCTGCTCGGCAGGTTCTGCTGCCGAGTCCTGTCGCAGATGGTCGGTGGACGATCAGCGTGGGAAAGGCTGTGAAGCATTAGCAGCGTGGAGCCGAACAGCTTAGTTCCACCTCGACTTCCATCTGCATGCATATCAGAAGATGATGATGAGAAAGGATGATGGTAGGTATAAGTCACGGTGAGGGGTGCCAAATCGCTACCTTCATTTGCTTATTAGGCGTTTTTTTACGATAATATACCATCCTCGACTCGACATTTATGAGCCTCCTGACAGGTATGGTTGCGGTTGGTGGCAGGCCGTAGCCAGGCGAAGTCAGCGAGGGGACCGGCCGTGCGCGGCTTTGTGCGCACGTTAAACTTTGGACTCTAAATTCTGCCATAGAATCGGAATTGCGCGATCGGAGGGTAGAGGGCAGGGTCATCGCAACAAGCTTCGCTTAGCGGTGGCTCTGTCCTTGTGATTCCTTCCCATCAAAAGGTTCGGACTAAATTATTTAAAAAAATCCTACTCCAATTTTCAAGGTTTGTTGCTGTGAATATTAAATGACATTTTTCTATCATTCATGTCACGACCAGCTGTCTCCATTCTCCAGCCGTTGAAAACGAATGCCCCTTGTGCCCCCAGAGATCCCTGAGCTGAAGTGTCCAGCTCGGCCGGCCCAGAGCGGGTGTAGTGCTGCCACCTGTACAGTACGATCAGCGCTGGCAGCGTCACCTGTGAACCGATACTGGAACCAGACCGGACCGGAGAGCTTCCTGTGGCACAGGGGCCGGGGCCGGGCCCGGCGCGGCGCGGCGGTACACCAGGATGATGCTGTACCGCATTGCGCGCTTCGATTGGGCATTCGGTGTGTGCTTTCGGTGTGTGCTTCGGTTATTTTATATGGTGATGGTGAAACATCATATTGTAAGTTCTATACAACCTACGGGCTTCAGCTGTAGGTATGTGCTTAGGAACCTATTTTGTTAGTACCTAAATGCCAATAAAATGTTATTTGTGTTTATCGTATGTCGCTGTGAAAAGGGTTATTGGGGATTGAAATGAAAGAGAATTGCGTTTTAAATTATCAAGTGGGCACCCATGTACCTTTTAACTAATCTCACAGCAATGTGATTGTAGTAAGCCAACACAGATACACTAGGTACCTATGGTAAAGACTTATCATAAGATGACTTAGTTAGGTATGCAGGCTGCAGATGTTGTCACTTGTCTCCTAATCATCTTTAACCCGCGCCCCACTGGGGTCTGCGTATAACACGCCCTACTGGGGGGGGGGGGGCTATTCATAGCCCCCCCTCCTAACTCCGACACTACTGGGCCGATCGTCAAAATTCAAACGGCGTCTGATAGCCCCGGAAAAACTGTCGAGCGAAACCTAATTTCATTGACCTCGAGGTCACCGATGACGTCACAGGTCAGGTCAAAGTAAAAATTATCAGCATTTTGGCTTGATCACGTTTTAGGCTCTGGCCGCCGTCTTACAAGTCAGACCAGGCTCATGTTTGGATCACACACTCGGGAACAGATGCTCTAGTTACCCTGAGGGTACCAAACTTGTACTTTGATTTTCAGGTCAAGGTCAGGTCATCACAGGTCACGAAAATATTATATCATGCGTCGGTCACGTGACACATGTTTCATGGTCCACTTAGGTCAGAGATTTCGAATGTAATGTCGTCTGTGTTATTCGAGGTCATTTTGAGTCGAATTTAGCTTATGTTAGGTCACTTTCAGGCCAAATAAAGGTCAAATTTTGAAGTTAAAATTTTTTAACAAAAAAGGTGTCTATTGGATGCAGTTTGAGCTCAGGAACACGATGCTGTTATTTATATTGGCGTACGATGTCAAATACGTGCTGAAAAATTGATTTGAAGAATTAATAATTGTGAATTTTTTGCAATAATGCGTAAAACTTGGCCATTTTTGAAGATATTTAGCTAAAACTTGCTAAAGTTAGTCATAATAATGCGTTCTATCACATATATTCCGTTTTTTTCGAAAAGTCAAAAACTTTTTGAAAAAAAATGTAAAAATGTAAATTTTGGATATTATTGCATAAAATTTTCGAAATTTTCAGAATTTTGAACATCCGAGAAAGCAGTTTGATAGCGCAGTCTATTCTGAGTACTCTCATGCAAAGAAATTGGATCTAGCTTAAAAACTAAGCTCTTGGGAGCGATTGCCGTGGTTAATGTTTTGCGTCGAAATCGGCCGAACATGACGTCACTCTGACGTCATTTCCGGCCGACCTATAGTAGGTACGAAGCTCAAATTTTGACACAAGGTGTCAAATTGATGCAGCCTAAGGTACTGAAAGTTTGGCGTCGATACGTCAAGCAGTTTGGAAGTTATTGCAGAAAAACGGGAGGGGGGCTATAAATAGCCCCCCCCCAGTGGGGCGCGGGTTAACACGCGCACCGACGGGGGGGCGGATATCCGCCCCCCTGAGGTTTTTCGCGAATAGCGGGAAAACTACGGCCGCGAAATTTGGTACTTACGACTATTCTCTCATCAATTTTACACATGGTTTGCAAGTTTGAACCTCCTAACTTTTAAGGTCAGGTCACCAGGTCACTTTGAATGACCCAACCTCAAGTCACTTTTTTGCAACTTTGCCACCGTGCCAGAGCTACAGTAGATGTCGGAGGCCTTTGAAAGTCACAGGATATTATAAGGTCATTAGTAGCTAAAATTTGTATATCTCGGAATATTGATACCGGTGACCTAAGGCCAGGTCAGTTTCTCGACCTACCCATTACAAGTCAACGGGGGAAAATCAACTCCCTGTTTTTACCACTAAAACGGGTCGGGATGGCCCCATATACCATACATGACTTCATATACGATCAACCTTCACTACCTTGAGGTCTGTTTTGCTGTTGGGCAGCTGTAAGGCCATGTGACGTCATCAAAGGTCACCAAAGGTTTTTTTGTCAATAACTCTGTACAGGAACAAGATACAGCCGCGCGGATGGTCTCATTGTGTTCAGCTCGTCAAGACGCATCGAAATATTATACATAATGACCTCGAGGTCACGTGACCTGAGGTCAACCTTTGACCTTAACCTTTTGAGGTCAACATATATACCATTCGATGCGGATTGACGAGAGGATCACGATGATGCCCTTAGTTTGTTCCTATCTTGACTAATTAGAAAGTTATTCGAGAAAAACTCTCTCCATAACTAGCGCCGCCATTTTGATTTTTTGACCCCTGTGACGTCATCTTTGATCTGACCTAAAAATGACCTGTGTAAAAATTGTAGACCTTGTCCGTGCGTATCCGATGCCGTTTACCGCTTGTCGCTATCTTGCCTCGTTCTCGAGATCTCAGGGGGGGGGGGGTGGTCATCCGCCCCCCCCCCCCGTCGGTACTAAGTTGCCGCAGACCCCCGTCGGTGCGCGTGTTAATCTTTTGGCGTTCCTCGACATGATGTTTTATGCTGTCATTTGTGGCTTCACAATGATTGTGACCACATTTCCCGTGCGTATAGTCGACTACAGAATGATGTTCCACTTTTCACAGGCAATTATTTGCCTGGATTAGTAGGCTGTGCCGCATCACACGGGCTGAGTTCACAAATTATAGCTTTGTCTCAATGCTCACAATCGACACGCTTAATTGCGTGACAAACGGCACAACTTATACGCTCCGGTCAACTGATAGCTTCTGAGGAGTGGAACATCATTCTGTAGTCGACTATACGTAGTGCGTAGGTACGCAGAAAAAAGTTGACTATTCAATCTTGTCAGAAGGAACAGAATACTCGTAAAAAACGAGCTTGCTTATCCATTTCTAGTATCTGAGACGTAAATAAATGACTTATCAAACTATAAGTCGAACGCAGTATCTACTAACCCGCATCCCGTTGGGGTCTGCCGAGCAGCGGGAGAGGGGGACATTTTGCCCCCCCCCCCCCGCCCTAAAATCTCGAGAACCACGCAACATGGCACAAGCAGCAAACGACCCAATTTCATTGACCTCGGTCTAACCGATGACGTCAGAGGTTAGGTCAAATGTCGCATTCTCACAGTTTACAGGCATTTCAAAAAATGTGTTATTAACTTATAAAATCGAGTAAAAGGGCATATTGTTGAAAGTCGTCGATACAAAATTGTCCAACAAACACATTATTTCCTATTTGAGGTCATTTATCCCTCGCCGGCCGAGGGGGGGGGGGGCGGGTGCTGCCCCCATAGGTTTTTTTTCGCGATAGCTCCGAACACGCTGGCGATAGAGAGCTGAAGCTCTTGGCATACCTGACCTTTGATTCAAGCCGAATCTTTTGACACCAACCGAATTTTCGGGTCATGTCAGGTCACTGATCTATGACGTCATAAATGAGCCTCTGCACGGTCTCCAGATGTCGCAACTTCGCAACGCCTTCACTGCCAGAGGAGCTTTCACAGGGAAATGAAACTTGCAGGATCTAGTATCCATTACGAGTCTCACAACTTGTATATCTCAGATTTTTCCTAAAGGTCATATGAGGTCAGGTCATTTTCGTGACCTCACCATTATACCTAAGCCAATGCACAGTGGGGATTTTTCCGATCTAGCACGTATTTATTCGTAGAGGGCAAACCATAGGTAGAATTGTAGCCAGATTGTGCACAGATGTTGGCTGGTGTGTCCTGGTGAGAATTTTACCTGTAAATGTGCATAATCAACATAGTATAGGGGGTTCAATTGGACCCCCCGCTCAGCCGTTTGGCCCCTGATCAGGCTAGAGCTTCGCGGAAAAGTCAAGCGTGCTGCCTATGACGAAATTAGGCCGAATATATCCAATTTCAAAGTCCAAGGTCATAAGCTTACTTTCCAAGTCAGTTTAATGACCCAACTAAAGTTGGGCAATCGAGACCTCTTGAAACTTCGCAAAGTTAGGGTGTTACGGGGTATTTTGGGGTGCTGATCACGAATTTCATGTTAGTTTTGATCACAGACGATGTCTTTATGCATTTAGGCCAGGTCGGGTCAGGTCAGCTTAGATCAATTAGTAGGCGTCCTGCCGGCCATCAATAGAAGTGTCACCTACTACTGATAGCTTCGTAACATGGAACGAAGGCACTAGAACTACTTCGTAAATATTCAAATGGCTGCTAAAATCGAAATCAGCACCAAAAACTACCCTAGAAACAAGTAAAACTCGAAAAAGTGAACCAAGGTCATCAAAAGGTCAATGACCTTGACTTGACCTTCACGTGACCTTGACTCCCACCATTATGCATGGCACCAACATCATTTCACATATTTGAACGTTTAAAACCACAAAAAGACTGGAAACCGCGGATAATGTGAGCTGGCATACGCCGAATCGCGATTCCGGCCAAACATTGCCTCGAGAAATATGCCACAGGTCAAAGGTCAGTTGGGTCAGAGTCATGAAATTTTTAGGTTAGATGTAAAATTGATGATCTCGAGGGCACCGAAAGTTTCAGCGCGATCGGCCGCTTTTTGCGCGAGTAATTTGCGGAAAACCATGGGGTTTTATCCGACCCCTTCCCCCTCCCCCTCCCCACAAGTGCGATGGTTAATAAGGTTACGGTATGTATTTTACGCTTGTCATCCTATTCATAATGAATGTGTCTCAGAAAATATGCATCATATAAATCACGAAGTAAAATTATTCGCCTATGTCCGGAACATACCTTTATCGTGCTGTTTGCCCTAGCGCTCCTCGAGTGGGGTGTTAAGATACTCTAATGTGAATATTCCGTGTTCAGGCAAGTTTCGGCAGCCAAACTAGGCGTTGTATTGTGCAGAAGAAAGTGGCGAATTCGATAGGATATATTTCGGAGTGGAAAAGTGTGGAGAACATTGTTGATTTCCTACATTTATTTAGAATACCATTCCTTCAATATGGTGTCTGTAAGGGTTTTTTGTAAAGGGCATTTTTGTGACCTTAGTAAGGTTGTGGCATACTTTCTGTTTGCCATTCCATTCCTAATAAAGGTGCCTTTCAGACGATATGCAACTTTAAGACCTCGCAAGATTAAAACCAACAGGACAGGACAATGAAATTGAGCTATACTTTCGGGCCTTGCTGAGCCTATTGAGTAATCACGCATGAGTGTGAACTTTGGGCGCATTTTTCCTAGTTTTGCTGTGGACATACAGATAAAACAATGCCATATATGAAAAATTCAGACATTTCTTAGCCCTACTGACACAAAAAATAAACAAAAATCCAAAAAATATTTTTTGAATTAATAGGCGCTAGATCGGAAAAATCCCCACTGTGCAATGGGTAAAAATGAAAACTGCTGCCGGGAACGATCCCCAACTATCTCAAGCACACAGAATCGTGATTTGATGCACTCCTTGCAAGGTAAAATGCGTCACTTTTGCAATGTTGACCTTGCGTGACGTCATTTATGACGTCATCAAGGTCATATTAGTTTTTCGTCAATAGCTCCCGATCAAATTGAGCTAGCGAGTCGGGAAAGCCACCAATGGACTCAAGAAGACCTGCCGAATCGAATGATAATGCGACATGACCCCTTTCGACCAGCTTCGTGACCTGGGGGCGCTGACCTGACCTTGACCTGAGGTTAACACCCTAAGTTGAGCTGACCCAAACAAAAAGTGTATCATTCGACGCGCCTGTGTGAGGCGAACACGATGCTGCCAAAATCGGCGCTCTGCGGCCGTTTTTTGCGAAGTTATTCACCAAAAACTGAACCGTACCTTGGGGCACTTGACCTGACCTCAGAGGTCACCGGCTGACCTAGGACCTTAAAATCGGGTACCAATATCTGCGTCTCGAAACGGCGCACATGCCCGTTTTTCTGCGACGCGCTAGCTCCACCAGGGGCGAAACGGCGATGGTTCGTACCCGCCCCCCTCGGCCGGCGCGCATGTAGAAAACCAATAGGTCCGGCGAGGGTTAATGTTACATAGGTATCATTCGAATCGGCTCTTCAAGAGGAACAGAATGGTACCATTTTGAAAGCTGTATCTTTATTATGTGACAAGTTATTGGCACAAACGTCATTTAACCTCAGTTGACCTCATTTGACCTGACCCATGGATAATTACACCAAACAGAAGCACCAAGTGACATAATGCTAAGTACTGAGGTTTCAAAGCACAAAAGTGATAGAACGAAGCGGATATCTCCAGTATTTTCCGAATTGTATATTTTCCCGTAGGGTTAACCCGGGGGTCTGCCTAGCAACGCGGTCATATGGGGGGAGGCATTTTGCCCCCCCCCCCTAAGATCTCGAGAACCACGCAACATAGCGACAAGCGGCAAACGACGTTGGATAGCCCCAACGAGGAACTACCTCGGACCCAATTTCATTGACCTCGGTCTAACCGATGACGTCACAGGTCAGGTCAAAGGTCGGATTTTCACCGTTTACAGGCATTTCAAGAAATGCGTTGTAAAATCGAGTAAAATGCATTTCATTGACAATCATCGATGGGGAAATGTTTGTCAAACACATCTTTTACTATTTGAGGTCACTGATACCAGGTCAGATCACAGAGGTCAAGTCACTGAGGGTTAAAATATGAGAAAATCATGTGATGCATGTTTTATGGTCCATTTTATATGCCAAATGCGATTATGTGGGACAGACAGCCCTTGGGGTCAGTTGAGATTATGTTTTGGTGAAGGTCAGGTCAAGGTCAGGTCAAGGTCAGGTCAAGGTCAGGTCAAGGTCAGGTCAAGGCCAGGTCAAGGTCAGGTCAAGGTCAGGTCAAGGTCAGGTCAAGGTCAGGTCAAGGTCAGGTCAAGGCCAGGTCAAATTAGGTCAAATTTCAAAGTTGATATTATTGCATAAAATAGGTATCGATTCGATGCAGCTCGTCACTGGGAAATCAATGGTGGTCACTGTTTTGCGCTACGTGGTCTAGAATTGCTAAAATTGGAGTTCAGAAATTTGACGTCATCAACTTTGAACAGTTTTTGCGCTTTAACTTGGCCAGAAAAGGAGGTATCGATCTTTTAAATTTGGTATGAATATCGAAGAGCGCAGGTACTATCACATATGTTCCGTTTTTTTTTTCTCGAAATTTGAAAATATTTTGGATTTTTTGAGTTTTTCTAAAAAAAAATCATTTTTTTTATTATTGAGAGTGAAAATTCCAAATTTTCGAAACTCCGAGATAGCAGTTTTGTAGCGCCGTCTTTTCTCTACACAACCACATAAAGAACAAAAATTGCTTGTTAACTGTAGATTTGGTGAGCGTTTCAAGATGCCATGCTTTTTGCTCATTTTTACTCGAACATGACCTCAGTTTGACCTCAATAACTCCTGACCCGAGGTGACCTGTGGCTTGAAATTTTGTGTGAAGGCGTCAAATTGATGCGCGGGAAGATACTTAGATTTGGCGGCGCTGCACGCCGCCGTTTTTTTCGCTATTTAGGAAGAACCACAGGGGTGGGAGGGGGGCCAAAATTGCCCCGCCCTCCCGTAGGGCTATCGACGGACCCTACCACCCGAAGGGGGGGGGCGTTTCGGCCCCCCTAAGATCTCGGAAATTTACCGGCTGATTTTCAAAATTCAAACGACGTTGGATAGCCCCAACGGGGAACTACCTTGTGACCAAATTTCATTGACCTCGGTCAAACCGATGACGTCACAAGTCAGGTCAAAGGTCGGATTTTCACCGTTGACAGGCATTTCAAGAAATGTGTTGTGACTAATCGAGCAAATTGGTAAGTTATTGAAAACCATCGATGGTACATTGTTCGTCAAATACAACTTGCTATCTGTACTTTGCTATCTGGGATCACTGATACCAGGTCAGGTCACAGAGGTCAGGTCACTGGGGGGGGGGGGTCACAATATGAAAATGTCATGTGATACATGTTTTATCAGGGCATATTTTAACATACTGACTGCGTCCCATTTTGGGACGCAGCCCCCTGCCTTTGGGACGTAGCCCTCGCGAAATTTGGACCACTGCGTCCCACACTGAAATGCCACGGTTTCAGCCGAAAAGTGCGAGCAAAAATAAGTAACATGCCTCGGTCTTTTACTGTGTAAAAGATGTTGGCTTTCCGATTGCTTTGAGCCCTGATTTACTATGTACCTAAGCACATACATGCCCTCTCCAGTCCTTGTGCCCTGCCCTACCCTTGGTCATACACCTTATTATGTTCTTCCCTACTATACCCCTAGGATATGTGCCCTGCCCAGTGCCCTGTCCTTAGGTCTTGTACCTTGCCCTGCCCTTTCTTCAGGCCCTGTGCCCCGCTCTGCCCTGCCCTCAAACACGATACTTTATATATTCTGCCTGGAAATTTGATGCGCTGCCTTCCCGTCTTTTGGCCCCGTGCCCTGCCCTACCCTAGTTTGAGGCCCCGTGCCCTTCGCTGCCCTCAAGCCTTGTGACACGTCCTGCCATCAGACCCCGTGCCGCTGCCTTGTCTTCAGGTAATGTGCCCTGCCCTGCCATCAGGCCTTGTGCCTTCCCATGTCCTCATGCCCCGGCCCCGCGCCCATCCTCGAGCCTAATGCCTTGCCCTGCCTCAGGCCCTGTCCTGTCCTGTTCTGCTTCCAGGCCTCATGTGCATTGCCCTGCCATTAGACCCTGTGTCCTATTCTGCCATTAAGCCTTATGCGTTGTATCGCCCTCAGGCCCGTGCCCTGCCTCGCCCTAAGTTGCTGTGCTCTGCCCTGTCGTCAGGCCTTGTACCGTCCCATGCCATCAGACCCTGTGTCCTACTCTGCCCTCAAGCCCTGTATTCTGCATTGCCCTAATGTCTCGTGTCCCATGCCCGCTCTCAGGCGCTGTGCCCTGCCCTGTCATCAGGCCCTGTGGTGTCTCCCGCCCTCAGGTCCCGTGCCGTTTCCCGTCCTCATGCCCCGTGCCCTTACCTGTCCTCAGAACCCGTGCTTTGTTCTGCCTCCATGCCCTGAGCCTTGCCCTGCCCTCAGGCCCCATACCCTGGCCCTGTTTCACCGGTGATAGCAGCACGCTGCAATTACACGTGTCAAATTGGGTTTCCATGGAGACATCAACAGGCCCATTGCTCAAACACTACCACAAGTATGACGTCAGCTCGCGGAATTTGATAACAGCGTCCGTGAAGCACCGCCCACGTCTTGTCATACCTTCGGGGCCCGAAGGTATGACAAGACGTGGGCGGTTTTTCGGGCCTTGTGCCATACCTGTGTCTTATGTCTTGCTCTACCTTTAGGTACTATTTCTTGCCCTGCTCTAAGATCCTGCGTGTTGCCCTGCCATCAGGTGTGTTGATCATCAGGTGTTCTAAGGCCCTGTGTCTTGCACTACTCTCCAGCCTTGTGTAATGATAGCCTCAGACCCGCGCCTTGCCTTGCCCTCGGACCCTGCATCCTACCCAGCCCTCAAGTATCCGTCTTAGCTTAGCTTCATGGCCTGTGCCTGCCCTGTCCTTAGGGCTCAGACTCTGTGTCCTGCCTTCCCTAAAGTCCTGTTTAGAGATGTCAAGTTGGAGCCCGCAGGCCCGGAGCCTGGCCTAAAATCCGGCCCTACAGGGCTTTTGCATGCACAGTGGATTGTATCATTGTTTTGAGGTACCTCATCGAAACGCATCGACTGATATGCGACATGATCTATCTTGGTCACGAAATGACCTTAATGTGAGGTCAAGTTCTTCTGACCTTGACATTTCGAGGTAAAAATGAGAGAAGAATGATTGTGCAAACGAAAATTCTCTACCTTTTTTAGTTCAAAAGCTTTTCATGAAACCTATATTGACAAAAATTGTAATTTTACCTGTTTTTGGCTATGGAGCCTTAACCGTTGATCTGAACTCAATCCTGACGAAATATTGACGAAAGAGCTGTTCAAGATATATTGATTGCTTTTCTCCTGTCGATTGCGCCCTCCTAGCTATCATAGTTTTTGAGATACCGGCACGTTTTCCGAAAAAAATATCGCATCATTGCGAAGTTTGACATTTGATGGCATACGGCCAGATCAGGGCCGTCATTGCCGTCTGGCC
The DNA here is from genome assembly GCF_019059575.1 of Amphibalanus amphitrite. Classification (NCBI taxonomy): domain Eukaryota; kingdom Metazoa; phylum Arthropoda; class Thecostraca; order Balanomorpha; family Balanidae; genus Amphibalanus; species Amphibalanus amphitrite. The sequence goes on along the minus strand of NW_024882300.1, from coordinate 106,083 downwards.
ATAGGAGGATATAGAGGGGGCCACGGGTCCATGCTCCCCCCCCCCCCCCAAAGCGCCCGGAAATGACACAAAATCGACACATTTCTGGGCATAATAATTAAGCAAAGGAACTTCCATTGGGAAAAGTTTGGGTTATATTACATGATAGGCAGTAAGGAAGCGAAATCCGAAGCATCCAAAGCATCCGTTCATCCAAAGCATTAATCTATGATGGATTTTTTATGTAGCTTTAAAATCCGATGATTTTTTGTCACAACTTAGGTGGGTACTGTTTGACCTTACGTCATCTAATTATTTCAAATACATAGTATCTTCAATGCAAATTGGCCATGTTTCACACGTCAACCTCTATTTTGAATCGATTGATAAGGGTGAAAAACGCATGAAGAGACGTATGTATCACATTTTAATCATGTGCATATTCATTTTTATTCTATAAGCATAGGTACAATTTAGTGCGTCAAGGGAGGTCAAACACGCCCAACGCCGTTCAGGAAAACGAGTGACTAACAACAATGTAAATGTCATTTTAAATCGCCTGTCCGCCCTTTGAATGCGGATAAAGAACGCACTACGACTTGGCGAATTTCGAGACTGGCCAAAAGCAATCACAGCCCGCTCCCAACATCCCGCTTGCAGTGCCCTCCACCAGCACACTACACAATGTATCTGTACATTATCTCACTTGCATTATATACTATTTCGCTTGCAATGTGCCCTTTTCGATCAAAGCGTGTGCCCTATGCCACCTTTGGGACGCAGTGAAAAATCCTTAAAATATGCCCTGTGTTTTATGGTCCATTTTACATGACAAATGCGATTATATGAGCCAGGCAGCCTTTGGGGCCAGCTTAGGTTACGTTTTGGTGAAGGTCAGGTCAAGGTCAGGTTAAATTAGGTCAAATTTCAAAGTTTATGTTTTTGCATAAAATGGGTATCGATTCGATGCAGCTCGTCACGGGGAATCTAATGAAGGTATTTGTTTTGCCCTGCGTGGTCTAGAATTGCCGCAAAAAAATGAGTTTGAAAATTTGACGTCATCATTTTTGAACAGTTTTTTGCTACAACTTTGCCAAAAAACGAGATAGCGATCTGAAATTTGGTATGTAGATAGATGATGGTGGGCACTTTCACATATATTCCATTTTTGTTTTGTTTTTTGAAACTCAAAAACTTTTTAGATTTCTTGGCTAATATATAAAAAAATGTTTTAATGTTTGGGGGTCAAAATGCCAAAATTTTAAAAATCCGAGATAGCATGGTTTTGTAGCCCTGTCAATTTACACCTCTTATGTCTTGATCATTTTTTCTTTATCTTCAAAGCTGTTGGCCTGACAGCTCTTCTCGCGAAGGTCTTTTTTCGGTCGAAAATGGCAGAACATGACGTCATTCTGACGTCATTTGTGGCCAACCTATCATAGCCTCCGGAAAATTTGTTTGACACAATGTGTACCATTGATGATCAGAGGGGTCCTCAGAGTTTGGTGGCAATATCTCCAGCCGTTTAGGATATATCGACGGAAAAGGTCGGGGGGGGGGCGTTTCGCCACCGCCCCCCCCCCCCCCTACGGGACGCGGGTTAACATTACGACGTAATGACCTCTAACTGACCTCAGGTCAGTGACATCAAAAAAACCGAACCGTATGTTATACAACTCGGTGAACTTAGCACATCCTGAAAGTTGGAAGGAAATCAGTCCAAAACTATGAGTTGGACAGGTGCATAAAGAAAATTGAAATTTGACCATGAACTTGTACCAGTTTTTCTGAGCTAATGACCTGACCCAAGGTCACCCGGACCTGAAATTTTTAGGGTCATACCGTAAAGTGGGGCTATTTGAAACGGATTTTACAGTTTTTGGCCTCTCCCTTCAAAACGGTTGATATTTCCTATAGCATGTAAATTGCGAAAAGGTAGTTCTCTGTAACCGCTTTCAGATAGGTCCATCTTGGTTCAGCTAGTAACCATAAATAAACTTATTTTTCTCCTTGAAGCCTGTCTCAAATAGCCCCATAGTGTGGGGCTATTTGAGACAGTTTTAGTTGCAAGGAAGTTGAAGAAAATCGGTCATGCTAGGGATAATTCTGTTGGGATATTGTGACCGCGGACCGGCCGTGTGGGGCCGTGGAACAGGATGGGTCGGCGGCCCGGCCGTCCGGCCGGCGAGCCGCCTGACCGCCGCGCGGTCACCGCGCATGCGCTCTGTGCCGTGGTTATATAAGGGCGCGACCGTGACCAGACTGGGTCAGTCGGCGGGTCGCCGTGTCCGTGCTTGGTCTTCGGTCGCTGGAAGCACAATACACCGTGTCGTGATATATGCAGCTTTACTTGGCCCTAACATATTTTGGCGCGGTCGGTAGGACCAATAACGTAAATGGGCTGCATATGAGTTTTTAAGAAAGAAGATTGCTGTGAGAGTTCTGTGACGGCCTACGCAAGCTCACGGTGGAAAAGGTGGACGGAGCCGGTGAGTAGAGACTTTGGGTGAGGAGAGGTTCTCTCCAGTAGAGTTCAGTATAACAAACTATGGATTTATCTACCATTTTCCTTTCAAGAGCCTCGAAATTTAGTGGAGAGTCGGGGGAAGTGTGGCAGAAATGGTTCCGCCGATTCGAAGCTCAGACGGCGAGCATGAAAGCCGGGGACCGGCTGGCGGCTATGGTGGGTCTTTTGGACGGAGTCGCACTGGACACATTCGCGTCACTCACCGAAGAGTCACGGAAGGACTACGGCAGGGTGGTTGAAGCACTGGAAAGTCGGTTCGGCCGGCAAATAAGCACGTTGCAGGCTCATGCCGAACTCAACCGAGTTTGCCAGTCACCTTCGGAGTCTGTTGAAGACTTCTCAGCCAGGATTAGAGAGCTGAGTGGGCTAGCCCAGCCGGCTCTGCCCAGCGACCACAGCGCTATGGAGGGATTCCAGTGCGGCCGATTCATCTGTGGCCTCCGCGACACGCAATTGCAAGAGAGGTTAATCAGCCAGAACGTATCCACACTGACTGACGCGGTACGCGTTAGTAAAGAATTCGAGGAGACTAGGAAGACGATCAAGGCAGTGCGAAATCATGAGATCGACGTCATCGGGGCGGTCCGCCCGGTCGGGGGTGAAGCAACCGTGGGTCAAGCAGAAAAGACTGTGACGGACAACAACCGGCTCACAGCCATCGAAGATCATATTCGCGGGCTACACGAGTCGATATCGGCCATCACAATGGCGCCGAAGACGACAACTGATGCGAGTAAGTCGCGCCGACTTCCCCGGTGCTACCGCTGCGAGCAGCCGGGTCATTTTCAGCGAGACTGCCCCGAGCGTAGCCGTGGTTCACCTAGCGTCAGATGCTTCAGCTGTGGAGAATTGGGTCACCTCAAGCGACACTGCCCCATTTCATTGCCGTCGACAAGGGATGGGCGCGCGCTGCCGCTCTGCTTATGTTGTGGGCAGCAGGGCCACTGGATGGCGGGGTGCCAATACTTCCAGGGTGGCAGCAATGGCGGAGGCCACTCCGAGACAAGAGCTGCTGATCCCCGGCGGGGCGCCGGTGCGCATCAGGAAAACTGAACCGGACTGGAGCCGTGGGACAGGTCCCAGTCCTCTCGAAAGCGTCCCCACTCACGGCGTCGGCCGTTCGGGTCGTCATTCACGGCGCTCCGACATGGGCGCTGGTGGACACTGGTGCCGACTTCACCATGATGCGAAGAGGATTTTATGAGGGGAACCCAGCACTCAGAGCAATCCGGCTCAGCCCGAGCGCGCGCAATGCTATCGGAGCGGGAGGTACCTCCCTCCAGGTAGTTGGTGAGTTGGAAAACCTCTCATTATGCATTGATGGAGTCAGCTTCCGATGCCCGGTAGTGACCGTGGCAGACGACCTCGTGTACGACGTGATACTAGGTCGCGACTTCACGTGCATGCATCGCACGGTCATCGACGACGACGCTGGCTCATTCAAGATTGGAACCATGAGCGTTCCCCTGCCGAGCCGGGAGCAGGTTCGACCAAGACGTGCGCGAGTGCGATTACTGTCGAACGTCGCCATTCCAGCACGGTCAGAAAGCGTGGTAGCCGGTAAGCTGGAGAGAGTGGACGGCGTGCAGAGCGATGAAATGGGTGCAGCCGGGATATTCGAGCCATCAACCGTAGCGGAGCGGGAGGGACTCCTGACTCCAAGGGCTCTGGTCGTTGCAGACGACGACGGGTGCGTCTCGATCATTTTGACAAATGTTGGGTCTGAAGAAGTCCGTGTTCTCAGAGGCAGTGACCTAGGGACATTTTATGATGCTACAAACGAGAAGGACTGCGAGTACAAGTTGTGCCTGGCTGCAGACGGAGGCGTTGAGGACAGTGATGATGATGACGTTGATGATGTGAGCTGCAGAACAGAAAGGCGTCAGAATACGACGGTGACAGAAGTACTTGATGTGGACGGATCTGACTTCTCAGCGGAAGGAAAGGAGAAGCTCAGAACCATTCTCAGCGAATACGCAGACATCTTCAGTCAGTATGCGGGTGATATCGGCAAGACAGATTTGCTCGAACACCACATCGACACAGGGGAGGAGGCTCCCGTGAAGCAGAGACCACGGCGGGTACCAGTTAAACTCCGCGAGCAAGTCGAGATGCAGAAGACGCAGATGATGAAAGATGGAATAATTGAAGAGAGTACAAGTCCTTGGTGCTCCCCAGTCGTCCTGGCCAGAAAGAAAGATGGAAGTTTCCGCTTCTGCGTCGATCTCCGCGCGATCAACAGCCGAACTCGCGGATGTGCGCATCCTCTGCCGAGGGTCGACGAGGCGTTGGATACCCTAGCGGGGGCAACGTGGTACACGACGCTCGACATGGCGACCGGTTACTGGCAAGTCCCGCTGGCCACAGAGGACCGAGAAAAGACGGCGTTCTCCACGGGCAAAGGACTCCATTGCAGTTCAGGGTGATGGCCATGGGTCTAAAAAATGCTGGAGCCACATTCCAGCGACTCATGGAACTGGTGCTTGCAGGTCTGGACTCGAAACGCTGTTTAGTCTACCTTGATGACATCATCATATCAAGCAGATCCGAGGACGAGCACATCGCAACGCTCCGTGATGTCTTCAAGCGAGTGAGGTCGGCGAAGCTGAAGCTCAAACCAGAAAAGTGCCGCCTCGCAAAGCGCGAAGTTACGTTCCTCGGTCACCGGGTCGCAAAGGAGGGACTCCTACCGGACCCACATAATATCCAGAAGATACTCGACTGGGCTCCACCGAAGACGGAAGATGGCATGAAGAGCTTCCTCGGATTGTGCGGATATTACAGCCGTTTTGTCCCACAATACATGGATCTCACGAAGCCGCTGAGGGAAGCCAAGGTGGTGGGTGACCACCTGACGTGGACGCCGGAAGCTGAAGCAGCTTTTGAGAGTCTGAAGCAGGCGCTGACTGCACCTCCAGTGTTAGCCCTCCCTACGTTCCGTGGTACATTCGTCTTGTACACGGATGCATCCGACTCTGCAGTCGGTTCAGTGCTCGCGGAGCGGGTGGGTGACACGGAGAGAGTCATCGCCTACGACAGTAAGGTGCTGACAAAGCAACAGCGCAGATGGCCAACATATGATAAAGAACTCTGGGCCATCGTTCACGCCATCCGGCGATTCAACCAGTACACAGTTGGAGCAGAATTCGAAGTCGTGACCGATCACAAACCACTCACGGGTGCACCGGAGTCCATCAATGTGGAACGTGACGGGACGGGAAGACGTGGCCGGTGGGCCATCGAGCTGAGCTCTTACCAGTTCCGGGTGGTTGTCCGGCCGGGCCGTGATCACGGCAATGCCGATGCGATGTCCCGGCAGCGACCAGTCAACGGCAATATCTGGACGGGCAAGCGCAGCAAGTCTTGTCCCGCCGAAGCCGGTCAAGCACCCGTGCATACCGCAGCTACAAGAGCCCAAGAACCTGCTTCTGGTGAAGAGGAGGAATGTGTGGGGAAGACTCGAGGCGCAGCAGAACTTGACCAAGTCTGCGCACTGCCTACTGCGCCACCTAGTGCGAAGGATGACCAGGCGGGACGCCTAATCATTGAAGCACCAGGACAATCGGAGTTGCAGACGGCGCAACAAGAGGACGAGGTCCTCAGTGTCATGCGGAACGCCTGTCTGGGCAGTCGGGAACCACCGCCCGATCACCCTCTCGCTGAGTGGGAGCTACTGCGTGGGAGCTGGACGCAGCTCGAAGTGAGGGAGGGCGTCCTCGGCATGAGGACGAAGTGGGGCTTCCGGGCCCTGGTCCCCGATTCGATGCGATCAAGGATCATGACGCTCGCCCATGACCATCCGACGTCCGCACACTTGGGACGGAGTCGAACAACGGAAGGAGTGCGACAGCGCTTCCTCTGGCCCGGCATGTTCGCCGACATCCGTCGGTACTGCAGCACGTGTGACCTTTGCCAACGGCGCCATCGCCCTGCACCGAAGAAACGGGCTCCTCTGGTGACGGAGGTCACGAGTCAGCCATTCCGCAGAATTGCGATTGACATCACTGAGATGCCGGTGTCGGAGAATGGCAACCGATATGCAGTAGTCATCATGGACTACTTTTCTAAATACGTCCGAGTGTACCCAGTCAGACGGCAGGATGCCGAAACCGTAACCACGGTGCTGTTGGATTGGGTTTACGACATGGGGGTGCCAGACAGGATTCACTCGGACCAAGGAGGCCAATTTGAGTCTGCGTTGTTCCAGTGCATGTGCAAGCGACTGGGCATCCAGAAAACGCGTACAACGCCCTATCACCCTGAGAGTGATGGTATGGTAGAGTGTTTTATGAGAACACTCAAGGACATGGTCGCCAAATACGTTGACCCTCAAGGAACGAACTGGGACGCTGACATCAAGGCGTACTGCATGGCCTACAACACCTCTGTGCACAGCGTCACCGGATATTCCCCGTTCTTTCTGCTGCACGGATTCCACCCGAAAACGCCACTCGATGCGGTCATCAACCCTCCGGATCGGGCGGTAAATATCCGGTGCTACCTTGAAGAGCGTCTAAAGGCCATTTCAGAGGCTTATCAGACGACTATCAGGAAAACCCGGGCCAGTGCTACGGAGGCTGCGACCCGATTCAACCAGCGCGCGAGCGGAAAAAGGTTCGAGGCTGGTGACCGGGTATGGATTCGGGATAATAGGGTCTCGGTCGGCGGGAAGCCGAAACTGGGACTGTACTACAAAGGCCCGGGCACCATCATCGGCCGCCTCGGAGGAGAGAGAGGAGTAACGTACCTCGTCCGTGACGACAAGGGCAAGGAAAAGGCTCTGCACTTCAACCAGCTAAAGCCAGCTGTGGAACGGGAGTCCCACAAACAGGAAACGTCTGGAAGCACCCGGAGGGACGACGCATTGGACACAGCCACAGAAACAAGTCCCAGGAAGCAGACGGGGTCCGAGGAGACTGGACTGGATCCACTGGCGTTGTACTACCTCTGCCGGCGGGCCCGAGATCAGGTGGGGAATGGGGGTACATCTGTGCGGGGCGCGTATGTGACCAGGTCTGGCAGAGTGTCGCTCCCCCCAGATCGTTTTCAATCCTAGGCCTCGGATGCTCTCGATGTGCATCACCAGTGTCTGAATCAGTTTGTATTTCCGGTCGCGTTCCGGTCGCGAAGTGTGTCGCGTTTCTTTGTTACCCCGCGCCCTGGTGGGGGGGGGGCTATTTTTTGCCCCCCCTCCAGACTTTTCAATATATCTCCAGAACCGCTGCGCCGATCGTCACCAAACTTTCAGTTCCCTCCCGGACATCAATTTTACACATTGTGACAAAAAAAATTTCCAAAGGCTATGATAGGTTGGCCGGAAATGACGTCAGAGTGACGTCATGTTCTGCCGTTTTCGACCCAAAAAAGGGTTTCGCGGGAAGAGCTGTCAGGCCTATAGCTTTGCAAATACAGAAAAACGATAAAGATATAAAAGCTGTAAAATTGACAGGGCTACAAAACTGCTATCTCGGATTTTTAAAATTTTTGGATTTTGACCCCCAAAAATCAAAAAATAGATTTTTTGATTATAATAGCCGAAAAATCCAAAAAGTTTTTTGAATTTCGAAAAAACCGGAATATATGTGATAGTCCTTACCGCCTTCTATCCACATACCAAATTTGAGATCGATACCTCTTTTTTTGGCCAAGTTACAGCGAAAAAACTGTTCAAAATTGATGACGTCAAATTTTCAAACTCATTTTTTTGCAATTCTAGACCTCGTAGCGCAATACAAAGATCACCGTTAGACTCCCCGTGACGAGCTGCATCGAAGCAATACCCATTTTATGCAAAAATATCAACTTTGAAATTTGACCTTTTTTGACCTGACCTTGACCTGACCTCCACCAGAAAGTGACCTAAGCCGTACCTGATAGTCTTATAACCAACACCATTGAGTTGGAAATGAAAAATTGGCCATAAAACATGCATCGCACAACCTTAGTACCTAAAGTTAGGTTCATGTGACCTGTGACCCTTGGTGACCTGACCTGTGACCTGACCTGGTAATGTCAGTGACCTCTTATAGCAATATATGTACTAGGCAACTGACGCCCTATCGCTGATTCTCGACAAAATGCGTTTTCTTCGGTGTTATAGCGCATTCCCTAGATGACCCGTGAACGGTGAAACATTTTATCTTTGACCTGACCTGTGACGTCATCGGTGACCCCGAGGTCAATGAAATTTGGTTTCCCTCGACAAATTTGACAGGCCTTTCGAACGCCGTTTGAATTTTGCGGATCCGTCCAGTAGTTTCGGAGATACGAGGGGGGGGGGGGCAAAAAATAGCCCCCCCCCCCCCCACCAGGTCGCGTTATAAACAGACCCCACCAGGGCGCGGGTTACTTGACCAAGTGGAAACATTTCTTTTATGGGGGGAGGAGTGTTGGGATATTGTGACCGCGGACCGGCCGTGTGGGGCCGTGGAACAGGATGGGTCGGCGGCCCGGCCGTCCGGCCGGCGAGCCGCCTGACCGCCGCGCGGTCACCGCGCATGCGCTCTGTGCCGTGGTTATATAAGGGCGCGACCGTGACCAGACTGGGTCAGTCGGCGGGTCGCCGTGTCCGTGCTTGGTCTTCGGTCGCTGGAAGCACAATACACCGTGTCGTGATATATGCAGCTTTACTTGGCCCTAACAATTCTTTTAATGCTATGCGACTGGAAATTAAATTTTGACACTTCTGGCAAAAAATATTTCTTTCAAAAACAGTTATGTCACCCTGATAATCAAACTTTTCGTTTTTCGTTAAACATAGCATTTCGGTCTGTCAAAAAAATTGCATTACTTTATGCTTGGGCTGTCGAAATATGATGCGACCCTAAGCTTTAAAAATCACAAGATGATTATATAGGACTATTCCTATGTCAACGACAGTGAAATTTTCAAATAAAGTTATTGTGTTTGTCTCTGGCGGCGTAAAACATGTAGGCCGAAAGTTGGTGGGGCTATTTGAGACAGACTCGCTAATGCACACCGCAATGCATTAAAAAAGGGAAACCAGTTTTCAATATGGTTGAATGAATGGCATGCATGATCGGTTGTTCCATTGCACATCAACCTGTGAAGAAATAACAGAAAAAGGTCAAACGGTTTTGAGTTTAAACCGATTTTCCTAGATCACTGCATGTTGTATCGAATGGCCGGTTACCGCACTGCATCAAGCACGTATACTGAAGGCTCACATAACAGTACGTATGTATGATAAATAACCTTCAATGGTGCCTTCTGGTCAACCAGAGTAGACATGGGTCCATTACCGACCACGTCAGTGACTGATGAAGCACATGTTATGCACATATTCACAGAGGTAAGTATTCGTCACTACCGTTAACAATATATAATGTCTTCATGAAAAATGTGCTTAGCCCATAAGTAAAACGATAGTTACGATAGACTCGGCTGCAAAGTTTTCAAAAATTCAACCATGTTAAGGTGCAGGTAGGGGTGCTTTTCGTATAACTTAAATCGTGTTTTTTTTTCTGTATTTCTCGTTTAATGCCAAATTTCTTTCAAAACTTTTCAAAAATTTCAAAAAATCCTATCCATGGAATTCACCGTTAAATTCTACAACATCCTGAGCAAAAATGTATGAAAAATATCAAACTGTTTTAACCCTCGCCGGCCGAGGGGGGGGGGGGCGGGTGCCGCCCCCCATAGGGTTTTTTCGCGATAGCTCCGAGCACGCTGGCGATAGAGAGCTGAAACTTGGCATACCTGACCTTTGATCCAAGCCGCATCTTTTGACACCAACCGTATTTTTGGGTCAGGTCAGGTCACTGACCTATGACGTCATAAGTGAACCTCTGCACGGTCTTCAGATGTCGCAACTTCGCAACGCCCTCACTGCCAGAGGAGATGTCACAGGGAAATGAAACTTGCAGGATCTAGTATCCATTATGAGTCCCACAACTTGTATATCTCGGATTTTTCCTAAAGGTCATATGAGGTCAGGTCATTTTCGTGACCTCACCATTACAAGTCAATGGGGAAAAATGAAAACTGCTTTTCTGGCGTCGGGAACAATCTCCAACTATCTCAAGCACACAGAATCGTGATTTTATGCACTCCTTGCAAGGTTAGATGCGTCACTTTTGCAATGTTGACCTTGCGTGACGTCATTTATGACGTCATCAAGGTCATATTAGTTTTTCGTCAATAACTCTTGATCAAATTGAGCTAGCGAGTCGGGAAAGCCACCAATGGACTCAGGAAGACCTGGCGAATCGAATGATATGCGACATGACCTCTTTCGACCAATTTCGTGACCTGGGGTGCTGACCTGACCTTGACCTGAGGTCAACACCCCAAGTTGACCTGACCCGGACAAAAAGTATATCATTCGACGCGCCTGAGCGAGACGAACACGATGCTGCCAAAATCGGCGCTCTGCGGCCGTTTTTTGCGAAGTTATTCACCAAACACTGAACCGTACCTTGGGGCACTTGACCTGACCTCAGAGGTCACCGGTTGACCTAGGACCTTAAAATCGGGTACCAATCTCTGCGTCTCGTAACGGCGCACACGCTCGTTTTTTCCGCGACGCGCTAGCTCCACCAGGGGCGAAACGGCGAGGGGGGGGGTCGTACCCGCCCCCCCCCCCCTCGGCCGGCGCGTATGTAGAAAACCAATAGGTCCGGCGAGGGTTAATTTTACAGCAATTTTACTAAACCAATACCGTACTGTCTCAAATAGCCCCACTGTCTCAAATAGCCCCACTTTACGGTATGTAAAAAGGTTGCCCCCTCGGCAGTGCCAAATTTGGCGGGGCTGCGCGCCGCCGTTTTTACGCTATCTTCGAAAGAACTTAGGGGGGGTCGCATCGCCCCCCCCCCATGCAAGACCCTGACCATGCTAGTAGTGATTCGACGCATTTCTGTGCATATTGCTCGTGGTTTTTCAGTTTTTTTTTAACCCTCGCCCTGGCAGGGCATTGTTCATAACACGGCCTGGCAGGGGGGGTTGATGCGACCCCCCCCCCTCGCGATTGGCTCCTATGGCACCTAGAAACACCAAATTTGGTAGTTAGGTGGGCTCCCAGGAGTTCTCACCCTTGTGCAAATTTGGTTGCTCTAGGTCAATATTTAGGGGGGTTTTGGGGGGTATAAATGTAAAAGCGGCCCTGGTGGCGCAGTCGGTTAAGGCGTCGACCCGCGGTGCGGGCGGTGCCGGATTCGGGTTCGATTCCCGGTTCCGCCCGTTCCGCGGGCGTCGTCCCCGGCTGTGTCATCAAGTGTGGGGTAGGCTCCCACTTCAGCCGTAGCCTGGGGGGGTGGGCAATGAGTGCCGGGAGGAGGAGGAGGAGCTCTCCTGTAATTGGGGCAACACAAGCCCGTTTGAGGGAGGCCGGAATTAAAAAAATCGCCAAAAACAGGTCAAAAGTTTTTTGCTTATAACTTTTGATCTAATTAAGATAGAGAAAACAGAAAAGCACCAGTGAACTCAGCACGTCAAGGCGCGTAGAATGATATACTTTTTTGTTTGCTTAAGTGTACTTAAAGTTTTTTTTTAATTTTTTAGTAAACTTTAAAGGGACCCTCCCACCTTCAAAAAAGTTTATGAATTGGCATGAAAGTGATGTCGCTCGGTTCAGAAAGAGCGAAAATGAATACCTACCAAATTTCACCGAAAAATATTCACCGGTTTTCAAGATATTAGACTTTTACTTTTGTTTACTTTTTTTGGGATCTCCGCTGTTTCTAGCGACTTTATTTTAGAAGTGCGGCGTTTGCGGCAGATGTTGCGCGCAAATATCATATACCACCGCGTGCTACAAAACGTTTTAGTCAAACATTTAAAAATCGTTAGATATTTGCGCTGACGTCACACATTCAGAGGGGTATTCCTAAGCATTAGCCCCTCTGAATCAAAATGCTGCAATTTTGAAATTCAATATTTCCGATTTAAGGCATTTCTGGATGTTGTGAGTGCCGAAACCGGTAATTGTGAGCCAGGGACCCCATTTTGGCTATCTCAACTCAAATCTAATGTTAAGGTGGGAGGGTCCCTTTAACCCGCGCCCCAGTGGGGTCTGTGTATAACACGCCCTACTGGGGGGGGGGGGCTATCCATAGCCCCCCTCCTAACTCCGAAACTACTGGGCCGATCGTCAAAATTCAAACGGCGTGTGATAGCCCCGGAAAAACTGTCGAGCGAAACCTAATTTCATTGACCTCGAGGTCACTGATGACGTCACAGGTCAGGTCAAAGTAAAAATTATTAGCACTTTGGCTTGTTCACATTTTGGGCTCTGGCCGCCGTCTTACAAGTCAGATCAGGCTCATTTTTGGTTTCCACACTCTTGAACAGATGCTCTAGATACCTTGAGGGTATCAAACTTGTACTTGGATTTTCAGGTCAGGGTCAGGTCATCACAGGTCACGAAAATATTATATCATGCGTCGGTCATGTGACACATGGTTTATGGTCCATTTAGGCCATAAATTTCGAATTTGATGTCGTCTGTGTCATTCGAGGTCATTTTGAGTCAAATTTAGCTTAGGTCAGGTCACTTTCAGGTCAAAAAAGGTCAAATTTTGAAGTGAATATTTTTCAACAAAAAAGGTGTCTATAAAGGTGTCTATATGCAGTTTGAGCTCAGGAACACGATGGTGCCATTTATATTGGTGTACGATGTCAAATACGTACTGAAAAATTGATTTGAAAAATTAATAATTGTGAATTTTTTGCAATAATGCGTATAACTTGGCTATTTTTAAAGATATTCAGCTAAAACTTGCTAGAGTTAGTCATAATCATGCGTTCTGTGACATATATTCCGGTTTTTTCGAAAAGTCAAAAACTTGTTGAAAAAAATATAAAAATATAAATTTTGAATATTATTTTATTAAATTTTCAACTTTTTCAAAATTTTGAAAATCCGAGATAGCAGTTTGATAGCGCAGTCAATTCTGAGTCCTTTCATGCAAAGAAATTGGATCTAGCTTAAAAACTAAGCTCTTGGGAGCGATTGCCGTGGTTCAATGTTTTGCGTCGAAATCGGACGGACATGACGTCACTCTGACGTCATTTCCGGCCGACCTATGGTAGCTATGAAGTTCAAATTTTGACACAAGGTGTCAAATTGATGCAGCCGAAGGTACTGAAAGTTTGGCGTCGATCCGTCAAGCGGTTTGGAAGTTATTGCAGAAAAACGGGAGGGGGGGGCTATAAATAGCCCCCCCCCAGTGGGGCGCGGGTTAATTAACTAATTAAGTTTAAGTAAACCAAATTGCATCATATCGCATATCATTCGATTCGGCTTATCACCAGGAACACAATGACACCATTTTTAAGCTCTAGCGTCATTATGTGCCAAGTTATTGGCAAAAACGTTATTTGACCTCAGTTGACCTCATTTGACCTGACCTATGGATAAGTACACCAAACAAAGAAGCACCAAGTGACCTGCTGTTAATTACTATGGTTTCAAAGCATAAAAGTGATGGAACGAAGCGGATATCTCCAGTATTTTCCGAATTTAGTATTTTCCCATAGGCTTAACATTACGACGTAGTGAGATGATGTTTTTCGTACTCCAGCGTAGATGGGTAGCCATACGGCTTCCACGGTTGACAGTGATGACATCAGTCATCTTTTTGCAAACTCGTTAAAGATTTTGGGCTGTACGGGGATTCGAACCCCGGGCCTTTGGATTAGCGCTCCAATGCTCTACCTCTGAGCTATACAGACCAAGTACTTTAACGAGCTCGGGGTTCGAATCCCCGTACAGCCCAAAATCTTTAACGAGTTTGCAAAAAGATGACTGATGTCATCACTGTCAACCGTGGAAGCCGTATGGCTACCCATCTACGCTGGAGTACGAAAAACATCATCTCACGCTCTCAGTCCCAGTGGATAAAAACAACACCTAAGAATGATCCGCATAAAACTTGGCAGAAAGCTCGTTAAAGTACTTGGTCTGTATAGCTCAGAGGTAGAGCATTGGAGCGCTAATCCAAAGGCCCGGGGTTCGAATCCCCGTACAGCCCAAAATCTTTAACGAGTTTGCAAAAAGATGACTGATGTCATCACTGTCAACCGTGGAAGCCGTATGGCTACCCATCTACGCTGGAGTACGAAAAACATCATCTCACGCTCTCAGTCCCAGTGGATAAAAACAACACCTAAGAATGATCCGCATAAAACTTGGCAGAAAGCTCGTTAAAGTACTTGGTCTGTATAGCTCAGAGGTAGAGCATTGGAGCGCTAATCCAAAGGCCCGGGGTTCGAATCCCCGTACAGCCCAAAATCTTTAACGAGTTTGCAAAAAGATGACTGATGTCATCACTGTCAACCGTGGAAGCCGTATGGCTACCCATCTACGCTGGAGTACGAAAAACATCATCTCACGCTCTCAGTCCCAGTGGATAAAAACAACACCTAAGGATTACGACGTAGTGACCTCTAACTGACCTCAGGTCAGTGACATAAAAAACCGAACTATATGTTATACAACTCGGTGAACTTAGCACATCCAGAAAGTTTCTAGGAAATCAGTTCAAAACTGTGAGTTGGACAGGTGCAAAAAGAAAATTGAAATTTGACCATGACCTTGTACCGGTTTTCTGACCTGGTGACCTGACCCAAGGTCACCCGGACCTGAAATTTTCAGGTCATATGTAAAAAGGTTGCCCCATAGGCTGTGCCAATTTTGGTGCCAATTGCGCGCCGCCGTTTTTACGCTATCTTCGAAAAACCTTAGGGGGTTGCATCAACCCCCCTGCCAGGGCGAGGGTTGACCCGCGCCCGGCTGGGGGTCCTGGATTTCCACGCCCTGCTGGGGGGGGGGGGGTGTTTGAACAACTCGGCTCCTGGGCCACGTAGCGATACGCGGAAGGCGGCGTTCGAAAGAGCGTCAAAAATAATGAGGAAATCACTTTGGTCAATTTTTTGGTCAGGTCAAAGGTCAGGTCACCAGAGGTCATTGAAGGCAAAATTTCGCCGATTTCCAGGTAGAATGTCGACAATTTCCAAGAAGCCAACGCATAACTCGGGAACCAATAGAGCTACAGCGCCGCGGAAAAGCGCATTCGATAGCCCTTTTAACGCCCTTTCTGAGTAATTCCCTCAGATTTGACCTAACGTCAACGGTTTTGCCTGCAGGGGGCAAAAACTGCAAAAATAGCCGATTTTTTCGGAAACAGTTTTTCTGCAATAACTTTTGACCCAAGCATTGTACGAGCTTACTTTTACCGGCATCGTGTTCCTCTCGTCAAGACGCATCGGATGAACAATAACTTGACCTTGAAAGGTCAACTTGAAAATTTGACTTAAGGTCAAGGTCATGACCTGACCGGAAAGGGTCATGCTGCATATCAGTCGATCCGTATCGTCTAGCTGAACACATCTAAGGCGTTTTCATCGCTCTAGCATGCCTCTATCAAAAGTTATTTGCGAAAAACTGTTAGATACCATTCGTGACCTAAGATGACCTCAGGGCATAAACAGGGGTCACGGACACCATTTTCATGTTCAGTGTGTCTAAACAACTTGTAATTCAGTGTTAAGGAGTGTTTATAATGTCTTTCATCCAAAGGAGGCGCATTTCAATTTTCTCCCATTGACTTATAATGGGGAGGTCGCAAAATTGACCTGACCTTACGTCATCGATATCAAAATTCTGAGATATACATTTTGTACATGCTATTGCTCTTAGCAATCGCTGAAAGTTTCAAAGCGATCGGTCACTCGGTGTAGCTATGACAGACATTGAAACTTTTTATGAGGTGAGGTCACTTCAAGTGACCTGGTGACCTGACCTTGAATGACCTTGGTCTGAAATTTTCACAACATGTGTAGAATTGATGTATGATAAGGTGTACCAAAAACGGCGGCGCGGAGCGCCGCCGTTTTTTAGATATTCGCGAAAAACCACAAGGGGGGTGTTTAAACACCCCCCCCCCCCCCAGCAGGGCGCGGGTTAATAAAAGCTACAAACATGTGAAAGGACGCTTCCTAGAAATCACCCGACACAAAAGCTCAGCCCCGAATACTCTGCTGAGCATTCAATGCGCCCTGCCGCCTCGTCCCTGCGGGCTGCGGGTGAGTCAGAGTCAGGCCCAGCGCCCGATCACGTGGCCGCCTGTACAGGATCCGTCCACGCCGATAGCTCGACTCGAGTCAGCGGGGGTCGACTCGGAGCCGGCCGAGCCCGGCTGACCTCACCGCTGAGGAATCCGGCGCCCCCGAGTCCCGACTCCCGAGTCCCGCCCGCGCAGACTCGGCTGGTCAGTGGCGTCTGGTAGCGGCTAGCACTCCTTCACTTGCAGTGCATGCGAACAACAACGCGGCGGGTCCCAACCAATACCTACGTCAACGCGGCGATGGTAATTGATCTTTAGATGTATTGGTGTTATTGCCAGCCGCTGTCGTGTACATATGCCCCCCTTCCTGTACCTATATATAGGTACAGGAGAGAGGGGGGAGGTCTGTTGGACACCTCCAGCCGTTCAACCCCTGATCGAGTTAGAGCTTTGCAGAAAAAACGAGCGGGCTGCCCGTGACAAGAGGAAGATGCAGATAGCCAATTTTAACCCTCGCCCGTAAATGGTGTTTTGTCACCTTCGCCCGTGCAGGGGGGGGGGGGGTTGGTGCGACCCCCCCCCCCCCCCCGGCGTTTGAAAACGGAGCGTCGTAGAGCTTAGCGGAAAAGACCAACGGATTGCTCTCAACGAGATCTCGCGATTGCTGGTATATTTTTTGGTCCTAGGTCAGCATTTGACCTACTTACGACCGGTCAAAGGTCAAATTTTCGGAAAAATCTAACTTTTTCAGATTTCCGCGCCGATTGCGGCAAAACGGTAGGAGATATCGACTTGAAACATTCCCTATCGTGATCCTTGATCAATTCTCTATCGTTTGGTGTGTATTTCGATGTCATAACTCTAAAAATGATGCGTTGGGAGCATCGTTACAAACATCTTGGCATCTCCCTGTCTTCTGATCTCAAATTTAAAACACACATAAACGAGATAATAAAGAAAGTAACCAAAGCTCTGGGTCCCCTCTATCCTATCGCAAAACACGTACCAAGAAACATTCTCCTCCAAATATACATAACCTACATACGGCCCTTTTTCGACTATTGCGACATAGTATATGACGGACTGATAACTAGAAACGACGCTAACAGACTTGAACGACTTCAAAAACGCGCAGCCCGACTTATTACAGGAACAATGACAAGAACACCGACGAACAGACTGAGGGAGGAACTGGGCTGGACTTCCATGGAAAACAGGCGCAAAGTTCACAGACTTCTACTTTACCATCACCTAAAAACAGCTGATCCTCAAATACCACCATATGTTCTTTCAATTATTCCTGACACACGACACGAGCATACCAGACAGGTAGAAATTTACGAAATTCCAGCACTCTCACACAATCCTTTAATAGAACTACTCTCTTCAGGAAGTCATTCATACCAAGCACAACCCGGCTCTGGAACGACCTTCCCCCTCTGTCCACCATCCAAACCTCTTTTCCTTCAAACGACAAATTCACGAACATTTTGGCCCTCCACGACCGCCTGAGTACTTTACCTTCGGCTCCAAGCGCGGCAATCTCCTGCACACCAGACTACGCGTCGGAGCATCTAAACTCAACGAACACCTCCATAAATTACTCCTTTCAGATTCACCCTCTTGTCCATGCGGCCATTCACTTGAAACTGCGGAACACTACATCCTTCATTGCACTACATACAATAATATTCGACAAACGCTTTTCGAGGAACTATCCACAATTCTCAATCTTGACTTTCGAACTTTGCCAACATCCAAACAACTTAAGATGCTACTTCATGGCGAGTTACTCAACCCGGGCAGCGGACGAGAGGTGGCAAGCTGTTTCCAGAAATACATAATTAATTCCCACAGATTTTGATCACCAAAACTCCTCTCGGGCGCGTGGGGCGGCGGCTCCCGGCGGCTGTTCCGGGGCGCTGTGGGCGGGTGTCCCTCCTCGTGCGGCGGTCGCTGATGTGCAATGAACGCGAGACATTAATGACTGATTGTGTGTGAATGTATAATGCGTATGATTGAGTGTAGTGTAACTGTTTGAAAATGCGATGTGTGTGTGTGAGCGCGCGTGTGTGAGTGCATGTATGCACGTGACGCTAATAATAGTGCACAACAATTACCTGATACGCCAAGAATTGTTACGTGTGCGCGTGCCAGTACAAGTGATTAAGAGTGTGTGTTTGTATGTATGTGTATAGTTTAAAGCATAGGTACGAGTCTGCACGTAAGCTTGTATGTTTGTGAATGAGTGTGCACGGAGAGAGGTGCCCCGAATTAAGCCTTGAGCTTCTGCACCAATCTCCGATTTACTCTTTTGTTCCAGTACTTTCTGTTCAATAAATATCATCATCATCATCGGAAGTCTGCAAGGTCATTTGTGCATTGGGTCACGTCAGGCGTGTGACGTCACTGACCTGACCCTGACCCAAAATGAACTACAAGAAACAACCGACGATGCCTGAAATGAATAGCAAATTCGAATTCAGGGCATCAAAATACCCCGAAAAGGCATACAAGTGCAAGAAGTCATTACAGGTCAACCGAGGTCACTGACCTTACCTTGACCTTAAGTAACCTTCAAAATGTCAACGGACATTGTGCCAATGTCAAACCAGCCAGTTGTGATTCTAACCCTATTAGTGGCAGGGGGGGGGGGTGTTTTTATCCACCCCTCTGGTTTTTCGGGAATATCTCCGAAACCGCTGAAGCTACGATGCTGAAATTTTCTGACTTTTCCTAAAACTAAATTGGGCACATTCCCTGAAAATTTCAAGTTCATAACTTTACCAGGGGCGGCTCCAGAGCACTGGGAATTGGGGGGTCCTATTCGTGAAGCGAGTCATTTGGGCGAAGATCACGATGCTGCACCAGTTTTACGAACAGTGAATGAAAAGTATCATGTGCTAACATATACAGTTATTGTGCAATGTGCATCCTCTTTTGACACGTTTTTGCTATAATAGGCGGATCCAGGCGTCCAAAAGGGGGGTTATGTTTTACCTCCCAACATAGGTGCCCTGACACCACCTATGCATGACCAATACAATTGTAGTCGTTCTCTCATAAGAAAATTATTACGAGCGAGCGAGCGCAGCGAGCGAAGTGAGTCTTTTCAATATAACGGAAAAATCTCAGTATGAGCGGCCCGGCCCGGCCCGGCCCAGCCCGGCCCGGCCCGGCCCGGCCCGGCCTGTAACGCTTTTGAGAGGCTTATATCTCAGCAACCGCTGGACCGATTGGCCTGCGGTCTTTTTTGTTGGTTAGCCCCATCCCTTCTACCCCGTAATTGACTACTTTTGATACATCTCAGTGACTGTCGTGGCACGTGCCACGTGAAAAGTCAAGGGTGTTCAAGCTGTTTTGCAAAAGTAGTGATTTTGAGAGGCTCATACACTCAAAACTTTTTTACCACCTCCTGGAGGATTCATTTTTACCGAACCCGCAAGACAAGAGTATATTTAAAGGGTACCTCGCTGCTACCATTATGTGCATGGTAACGGTACGTGGGTAAATTGAAGTTATTCGCCAGCAAAGAGTATTATTACCATGTAAATATCAATATTACTCTCGCAATCCTGAACAGGACGAAAACTCTTTCCTCCTAGGTATTGTAACTCGTGTGCAGGTGGTCGTACCATGCGTGGATCTTGTTTACCCTCGTGAATATAATATTTGAAAGAGTATCAATCAGCCAATCAAAAACGAGATCGGCCGTTTGAAGGTTGAAGGCCGCGCGCATCTGTCAGTTTTCCGCCGTTAGTCTCCGAGAGAGGGTGTGCGCAGTGTCGGTGTGGCGCGAGGTGGCCGTTGGTGATTGTGCTTGTGTGCTGTTCATCGCCTATAGAGCCTCTGCGGACATTTTATTGTAAGTACCGATGTGATGGAGCATTACGTGCTGTTGAGTGGTGCTAGTTTGATCTGGCTTACAGATCCCGCGCACGGCCACGTGGCAGAGTGTTGTAAGTAGGTACATAAACTTTGTTGTGATGCATTTTGTTGGTGACTTAGAAAAAGATATATACTGTAGTGATGCAGTTTTATTATCCCACGTAGACGGGCGACCACCCAGGAACGCTACCGTTCACTTCAAATGTTGTGGGCTGTGCCTTATCCAATTTGAGGGAGCTGAATTCTTATTCATATTCAAGCATTCATTTTGAGTATTCGTATTCAAGTTGCATTCAAGTTGTATCGTGATGTTTGTTTACCGCGTATGCATCGCTGAACGCGTATGAATAAGTGGAGTCTCACAATGTTCATGGCTGCAGTGAACCCCTCGTATTGTTTGTATAGGAATGCCAAATATGTATTGTTGCTCTTGAAGCATGTTTTTTAGTTGATGAGCTCCGGTTAACAGAAGCTTCGCGAAGCTTCTGAAGAGCGTCTGTGGGTCCGTTACCATCCTCTGGGGGGTTTACACTAAAGGAAAGCGTAAACATTACCATGTCACTAAGGGTAAGCCAGAAGAATATGCTCTCTGTAAGGTGGTAAATCACAGAGTAGATGGCATGCTACTCTTTAGAGGAGGGTCACGTTAAAAAGTTACCCTTCCACAGCGTGTAACTTCGAAAATGTTGCCCTCTAGACGAGAGTAAATCAAAAGAGTTTACCATACAGAAGATGGTAAAAAACGTCTCTGTGTCACGTTACCCCTCCCTGACGAGTTTACTCTCCATGAAAGAGTAAAATTTACCATCTGGAGGGTGGTAAAAAACGTCTGTGTGTCAAGCTATCCGTCGAGACTGTTGTGACGCATACCGTACTTTTGACGTTTAAAGTTTTATAGTGTTTCGAGCTAGCCTGAGCTAGGCTGAGTTGTCTCACTTTTCAAGTGATCGGCTGTGATGTATCACATTAGTGTTGCAGTGTACTTGCGTTGTTGTTTCGACAATACAGAGCATAGTTATGAAGACAGTGAATGTTGGTTGGTTGTATTATAGGACTGCGTAGAGAATAGGTGTTAGTGTCTGGTATCCATGTCATTGATGTGTAATGTTGCGCTCACCTTATATTTTTCATTGATAATTTAAAAAATTAGTGGGGATACAAATCCACTTTTCCGCCTAATTTTTAAATTTTAATTCATGTCAAATAAGGTGCCTCCACGGAGAACACGATACGAGTTTACTCTGTATGGTAGGGTAAACCATTACCCTTGCAATGACTCCTTGCAAGAGTGTAAAATTTACTCCGATGTGAAGGGTCAGTTGGATTTTTTACTATTCTCGTCGGGGTAAACACCCAAGGAGTAAATTATTTTACCCTACTGACGATATTTTAGGGGACGTGTTATTCTCGGGACGAGAGTAAATTGAAGAAGTTACCACCTGGGAAGGAGTAAATACAAAGTTTTTACCCTCTCGAGAGTGGTAAAAAACGTCTGTGGACGTCTTACTCTTTCCTGGAGGGTAAACTCCCCAGGAATGAGTATATTTACTCCATGGTGGTGGGTAAAATCAAAGTGTTACCCTTCAGCCAAGAGTAAAACAACGGATTTACCACCTGGGAAGGAGTAAATACAAAGTTTTTACCCTCTGGAGAGTGGTAAAAAACGTCTGTGGACACCTTACTCTTTCCTGGGGGGTAAACTCCCCGGGAAGGAATATATTTACTCCGTGGTGGTGGGTAATACCAAAGTGTTACCCTTAAGTCAAGAGTAAAATAACGGATTTATCCTCTGGAAGAGAATAAATTAGAAGAGTTTACCCCGCGGTACGTGGTAAAAAACGTCTGCGTGCCTCGTACTCCCTCCCAGCGGATTTACTCCCCAGGGGAGAGTAAAAAAGTTTTCAGTGTATCTCAGCAGCCGCTTGGGCGATTGACTTGCGGTAATTTTTGTAGGGTAGCAGCATCCCTTCTACCCAAAATAGGATACTCTCGATGCATGTGGGTCACCCCCAGTGCACGTGCAAAATACAACAATAAGAGGTGCCAAATTTGTTCCCACTTCAGTAACTCGGTAATTACTGGGGCGATTTCGCTGAAACTTGGCATACAGGTAGGCACCCACCAGGCAATGCATTCCCATGTGTTGCGGTTAGGGTGCTACTGCACGTGCGCACGTGCAGGGGGCGTTTCCAGATCTCGAGAACGGCTGGACCGATTGCGCTCAAATTTGGTACACGGTTGGGGACCAGTTAGTAGGGTGCCGTGCAAAAGTCATTTTGGACCCCGTTTGCACGTGCGCACGTGCAGAATGCCGCTTCCAGATCTCAGGAACGGCTGGGCCGATTGCGTTCAAATTTGGCACACCGCTAGTAACATAACAAGACCATTACCACCCTTTTTAGAAACAGTACCAACAAAAACCTTATTTACTATACTTTTTGTGTACCCCCAATCTCAATGATCTGTATCCGCCTATGATTTTTGAAAATGCATATTTTTAGGATCCATGTGAATTCCTGGTTCATTCTCTATCGATCGGCAAAAGTTGCGTTAAGATTGGTTCAGAAACCTGGCCGTGATAAACAGTCTAAAATGTATCTGCAATTTGCCCGTTTTTACCCCCCTCTACCCCCCCCCCCTATTGACATTTTTTAATTTTTATTTTTTAGAAATGTAGATCACGTTGAGCGAAATCGAATGCCGTTTGAATTTTGAAAATCGGCCCGTTAGATCTCGAGATATCAAAGGGGGGTCGTAAACAGCCCCCCTGCCACTAATAGGGGTAGCCAGGAGCCTGCCACTAATAGGGTTAAAGGAAAAGTGCCACCTTCGTGAAATATGAAGATATCGTTGCTTTTAATTTTGACATTATTATTTTTCATGTTCTTTTTAACCCTCGCATGTGTGCGGCGTTTGCCAGCTTCTAATGTGTAGGGGGGGGGGTCGGTTGGACCCCCCCCTTGCCGTTTGGCCCCTGATCGAGCTAGAGCTTCGCGGAAAAAACGAGCGTGTTGCCCGTGACGAGAGGAAGCCGATGATACCCAATTTTAAGGTCCTAGGTCATTGGTTGACCTTCCAGGTCAGGTCAATGACCCAAAGTCGGGAAAATCGGGACCTGTTAGAAAGTCGTAAAGCGTGGCTGCTAAGGGGTTTTTCGGGGTGCTGATCACGAATATCGTGTTAGTTTTGATCACAGACGATGTCTTGAAGCATTTAGACCAGGTCGGGTCAGGTCAGGTCAGGTCAACCAGTAGGCGTCGTGACGGGTATTCGTAGTACGTGTCAACCGCCTCTGACAGCTTCGTAACATGTTACGAAGTCACCAAAACTACTTCGTAAATGTTCAAATGGTTGCTAAATTCGAAATCAGCTCCAAAAACTAGCCTAGAAACATGTAAAACTCGAAAGGTCACCCGAGGTCACCAAAGGTCAATGACCTGACCTGACCTTCAGGTGACCTTGACACACACGGGAGTAACATCAAATCACATGTTTGAACGTTTGAAACCACGAAATGCTTGCAAACACGCGGCTAGTGCGAGCCGACATACGCGAAATCGCGATTCCGGCCAAACATGGTCTCGGAAAAGAGGTCACAGGTCAAAGGTCATTTGGGTCAGGGTCATGAAATTTTCAGGGTAGGTGTAAAATTGATCAATGCGAGGGTACTGAAAGTTTCGTTGCGATCGGCCGCTTTTTACGCGAGTTATTCGCGAAAAACCATGGGGGGGTCCATCCGACCCCCCCCCCCCCTACACATGCGAGGGTTAAATCTGTTGCCAGAAGTGCATAATTCGAAAAAAGTATGTCAAACTATTAAGCATATTGGTACTATGTTTGTACTCTCTACCGCACCTTCTGTATGATGTCATAGCGATGACATCACACTCAAGCCAATCAGCCTTCAGAAGACAGTCTCGTCGGCTTGTTTCAGATTAGCTGATTGGTTAAAGCTGAGCTGATTGGAGCTGATTGGTTAAAAACCAAAGCCTCGCCGCGGGTGGCTGTATTACAGGATAAAAACGCATTCCTGGGATAAGGACGCATTCCTGGCATATTTTCTTTTAAAATTGCCGATACCTACAAATGGAGGCCGAAATCGGCCGTAAGGTGGGACACTTTCGGGGTTTTCGAACACGGGCTACAAGATGGCCATCTCAGTTTCAAACCCCATGTTAAAGGTGACCCTTTTCCTTTAAAGGAAACAGTTCACTTTCCTGAAATTAGTATTTTGCTATGGATTTATGATTTGTTATGCTCAAAATGATCAGAAAATAAAATAAAACCTTTTTGTAAAAACAATTATTTTCTATATTTTAATATAGGACGAACTATATTCTATGTAAAACAATGTTCGACGCGGAAGCTTATTACGCGTTGACCAATCATATTGCGTAGTTCAAACCTACGCATGCTGCATTGGCTGTAAGCAGCATGCTGATTGGCTGACGATGACGTGGCTGCATTCCTGTACAAGGCACACATTCCTCTGCAAGGCACTCTTTTCGGAACGAGAAATGGAATATCTTCGTCTAGGGTGATCGTTGAGCCGTAAAAGCTCCTGATTTGTGCTTGTCTCAGCTCAAGCTACGAAACTGCTATTCCAGTTCAAAACCCCATGTTAAAAGTGAACTATTTCCTTTAAGGAGTAGGTATCGAAGTATATGCACCTGCATATATTCGTTACAAAAAGTAAGTAATTAGATAAGATTGCCTCTTTCCGCAAAGGTGGTACAGTCAATTACAGGCGTTCGATCGGGACTCTACATATTCGCCGTTAGCCCGGGCCTCAACACTGGCAGCAACCACCTGGTAATGGTAGACTGCGCACAGTCACCTTAGCTTGGTGGGATGATACTTGACTCTCAGACCTACTAATGGTGAAGGACCGGTTCGAGACTGAATTTAAATAAAGAGTTCCCATCGATTAACCTGTAACCGACTGTATACCTACATGGCGCAGCCGCCGCCCGGTATGATCCGAACCTCTGGTGAAATCCAGCACATGATCTAATGGCAGGAGACTGTGATGACTCGCGTACAGGATAGTGGACGGATGGACTGGTGTCCGTCCGGTAGGCCGGATGTCGCCGCCTGCGGCACATGTTTGTGTCGAGCTGTCCGCCGCACGCACCGCCAGATCGGCGTGTCCTCTGTACCGGGCGTCATCCGAGTACGCCGAACGAACATGAGTCACCGCGCCAGTGCGTCAGCCAACGGTACCCAGAAACGACCGCGTGCTGACCGGAACGGAGCACCTGAGTTGAGTCACCCCAACGACGGAGACGGCCCGCCGCGCGCGCACCGGCCTTGCCTCCATTACACGGATTCCACCGGCGCGGAGGCGCCAGGATGACGTCATGTGACGTCATACCTGTCGGTCGTGCTGCCACCTGTCGGACGATGACTGAACTGCTGTGGAAGCCTGTCGGCGTCGGCGGCTCGCCGGCCGACGAGAGGAAGCCCGAGTCTGGCGGCCGGCCGTCGGTGATCTCATCGGCTCTGGAGGGCCAGCGGCGAGCCCAGTGCGGTGGAAACGGGCGCCAGCTTCAGATTCAGCTATCAAAACAGCGCTGCGAGGTAACAGCTCACAGACCCCGACTCCTCCACTCACAGCCAGTCCGAGTCGGACGAGCGGTCGACCCCGCCGCGCCGCGCGGTGCTGGCGCCGCCCCTGCGCCGAGGAAAAGCGGGGCTGTGAGCTGGCGGTCGGCGCGGCGCGGCGCGGCGGTCGGGTGACAGCCGCCCACCTCTCTGGGCCGCTCTGTCGCCATGAGGTCGGACTGGGCCGAGCGGTGACGCCAACAGAGCTCCCGGCGTGATAGCGCGGCGTCCAACCGGCCGACCGCGGCTCAAAGTCCGGACGGACACTGCCAGATGCAGGGACCTCCATCAGCTCCCGCAGGCCGAGCGTGACTACTGAGATCAATCTGCTATGGCGGCTGACACGTCAAAACAGACTGTACTAGATATCTAATTGATCGGGGTACCAGGGATTCTTTATTGTAATTCATTCATGCAGGGAAGCCGGAAGGTAAAAAGGGGACAGCCCTGCACACCTTACCAGTAGCGCTACGAGCTGGCGACAACAAAAAGAAAGAATGTGTCTTTTCCTCCACACACATCACGCCAAATAAACAATGGCCGTGTTCAGTTCATGGTCAACTTTGTTTTCTGAATGAATTATAGGCATGAAGTGCATGACCCTTTCACCATATGATCTGGAATTCAATGTTCTTTTCAGGGGCTATTTCTTATCTGTTTAGATTCACCAATCATTAGGCGGCACTAGGAGCAATTGTTAATGATTTTGCGACAATTCAAACATTACCAATTGTTGAGAGATCAGCAATGCCCGTTATCAAGCACTAAGTAGGAAGCTGCGCCCTAGTTACTCAGGATCTGTGCCGACATCACGGACTCCGTCCTATAGATACGCGCCACATGTGTAGGATGCTATCTGCTCCTGTGCCGTTCAGTTCAGGACCATCCGAGTGAATGCCGGGCCGCGGTCAGGTGGCTGCCAAGCCGCAGCTGTGGTCAGCTGCCCCCCCCCCCCCCTCTCGGGCGTGCAGGCGCGGCACGGCGCGGCACGGCCAGCCGACCGCCGACGTCACTCAAGGCCAGAGCGGCTGGCGGCGGCCCACGCTCGCCGGGCCGGCCGCAGCCGCTCAGCTGCGCTGCACGGCGGACCGCCAGCCGGGCCGGCGGTCCTCAGAGCACCGGCTCCATCTCACAGCCGGGCCGGCGGTCCTCAGAGCACCGGCTCCATCTCACAGCCGGGCCGGCGGTCCTCAGAGCACCGGCTCCATCTCACAGCCGGGCCGGCGCGGCGGTCCTGAGAGCAACGGCTCCATCTCACAGCCGGGCCGGTCCTCAGAGCATCGACTCCATCTCACAGCCGGACCGGTCCTCAAAGCACCGACTCCATCTCACAGCCGGGCTGACGGCGGTCCTATAGTCAGAGCACCGGCCCAGGGTCCGTCTCACAGCCGGCGGTCCTCAGAAGACAGGCAGGGGCGGCGGATTCGGGGGGGGGGGGCAGGGGGGGCAGCTGCCCCCCCCTGGCAAACTCGTGGGGGGGCAAACATATCTTTTTGCCCCCCCCCCCCATAATTTGCGACAAAGCTTAGACAAGAAACCATATACCTGATTATTCCGTTCGATCATCTGAAGATATAACCAGATGCCCATATACTTTATCATACGTTGCCTTTCCTAATTAAATGGCAAGCGTTTACGTTCAATTGAAGTTTTCCTCTCTTCAACCTAGTTTTGGAGGCATTATAAGCGTCAACGTGACGCAGCGGCAACCCAGGCCTTCAGTGACCGTTTACAGGGGCGACGGATACGGGGTGGCAGAGGAGGCATCGTTCCCTAAGAAACTTTTGGAGGAGGGGCAAACGTATATTCTTGCCCCTCCATAATTTGTGCCCTAAACATGAGGAAAATTTCCATAATCTGATATTGCAGCTAATAGCTATGCGCTCCTACAGTTTGTCCAACGGTGCCTTTTGAATATGTGTAAATGCTAACTATTTCCGCTTTATATATATATTTTTTTTTTTGTCTTTTCAGATTCTATTTATATGTAGATGTGTGCAAGAGACGCAACTCATACCTTCAGTGGTCATTTGCCTCTATTTTGTACCTACATAAATGCCAAATCGCAAGCGAGCGGAGACAGAAGGGCTAGCCATTCGCTTGCGGGTAGTTAGGACTGATGAGCGCTCATAATAAGCCACTCCCCTGATTTTTTCGAGCGCAACAGTTTCCAGCGCATAAAATGGTAAAGGCCGAGGTCGTACACATTGACGACATTGACCAATGCACGGTATGGTATGACACCCAAAGGCCAGTCATCAGAGATCTGCTTTGGGCATTCGGAGGCTTGTGTGGGGCCAGTGTAAAAACTGGATGCTCACAGTTCAGTATCCGCTTTATTTCAGTTTTCACTATTAAAAAAGTAAAAATTTATGTTGGAAACTTTTGAGGGTAAGGCACTGATCATTAGTGCCAGTGGCCCCCCCCCCCCTTCTGTCTAAAGGCTGACTATAGAATAAAGAGCATCAAACACGAACAGTAGCGGCGGAACACCTTCAATTAAGGGGAGGGGAGGGGGGCACTGCCGACTTTTGGTCCCATTCTTTCCATGCAACGTCCATAGGGCCAACGTAAAAATGCCAAAATCAAAGGGGGGCACGGTGCCCCGGTGCCCTCCCCGTTCCGCCGCCTATGAACAAGAAAGCAAAATCTGAGGCATTTTGGAAAAATGAGTATGCCCCACAGCGTCCGATAACTACCACCTTCCAGTGGGTCAAGCCAACGGGGACCAAGTCTATAATGGCACTTAACGATAGCACTAACCTTGTCTCACTTTTTGTTGAAGTCTGTTCCGAATGGTTTCGGCCACATGGACTGGCTGCACTGAGGTCGTTTGGTATGTGCAACTGTAATTAAAGCCACCTGAGGCACCCTGACACCAGGCTGAAGCTGGGTTGGAAATGCTTCGTCTTTGCAGATATCACTGGCCGCTGATTCTCGAGTGCCTGAACCGGTAGATGTGACAAAATTTAGTGTGATAATTTGGACCTTACCGCAGTCAGCGCACCCTAAAGCCCTAATAAAGAAAGGCCCTACCAAGAGTTTCTGGCAGCTCCGTTCCATCGCTTCCATCCTCAGGACACATAAATCCTTCTCCTCCACGCCGCAACCCCTACTCCGGGCTGGACAGGCACCTTTACCTCATGCGGGCTGCTCCCTTGGAGCGGCACCACTGCTCTCGACGGAGCGCACCCCGTAGCCGGGTGCAGAGAGTGCTTGGGGGGCTGATCGGCCTGTCCTTTCGGGCGGGCTCAGCCCCGGCGACTCTCCAGGGTGTCAACCCAGACCAATGTCTCCCCCTAATTCCTATCATCCTTCCGGCCCTGAAATGGTCTCGTCAGACCGAAAGGTCCTAACCCAACAAAACAACATAAAACAAAACAAAACAAAACAAAACAAAACAAAACAAAACAAAACAAAACAAAACAAAACAAAACAAAACAAAACAAAACAAAACAAAACAAGAACAAAAAGAGCTTCTGGATTCTCGTTCCAGTCCACCGTTCCTTCACCCCAGCCCACCGCCGCGCTCCCTCACCTCAGCCCTTCGTTCCCAGCTTGACGAGCGTTTGGGCCTTAGTTAAGCCTTGCTGTAGGCTAACTGTATAAACCCATCGAGACAGCCCGTCTCGGTGAGCTTAGTTGGCGAACCACTGCCTTGGGGAGTGTTTCTGGCGGATCGCTGTCCCAATAGG
Organism: Amphibalanus amphitrite; assembly: GCF_019059575.1. Taxonomy (NCBI): domain Eukaryota; kingdom Metazoa; phylum Arthropoda; class Thecostraca; order Balanomorpha; family Balanidae; genus Amphibalanus; species Amphibalanus amphitrite. Next base: position 76,363 of record NW_024882300.1, on the reverse strand, counting down.
ATGCGACCGACTATCTCTGAATGTTTGAGCGGTCTCCTCCCGCTGTGAGCTAGTTTCATTTGATATCTGTCTCAGAAATACTTTTTAAAGGAAGGTTAAACGGAAATCGAACGTAAAATGAACAGAGGAAATGGTAACGAGTTACCTCATTGAAGAATAGCGCTCGCCTACTTCAAAAGGTTTGGAATCGTTCTTCAACATCTAATATGCGATCGGGTTATGGCACAACTTTTCCCATTAGCGATTTTTTTCTAATTGAATGATGTTGAGGGTTTCTTTGAAAATGAGCCCCATTATTATTAACCCGCGCCCGGCTGGGGGTCCTGGATTTCCACGCCCTGCTGGGGGGGGGGTGTTTGAACACCCCCCCCCCCTTGTAACTCGGCTCCTGGGCCACGTAGCGATACGCGGAAGGCGGCGTTCGAAAGAGCGTAAAAAATAATGACGAAATCACTTCAGTCAATTTTTTGGTCAGGTCAAAGGTCAGGTCACCAGAGGTCATTGAAGGCAAAATTTCGCCGATTTCCAGGTCGAATGTCGAAAATTTCCAAGAAGCCAACGCATAACTCGGGAACCAATAGAGCTACAGCGCCGCGGAAAAGTGCATTCGGTAGCCCTATTAACGCCCTTTCTGAGTAATTCTCTCAGATTTGACCTAACGTCAACGGTTTTGCCTGCAGGGGGCAAAAACTGCAAAAATAGCCGATTTTTTCGGAAACAGTTTTTCTGCAATAACTTTTGACCCAAGCCTTGTACGAGCTTACTTTTACCGGCATCGTGTTCCTCTCGTGAAGACGCATCGAATGAACTATAACTTGACCTTGAAAGGTCAACTTGAAAATTTGACCTCAGGTCAAGGTCATGACCTGACCGGAAAGGGTCATGTTGCATATCAGTCGATCCGTATCGTCGAGCTCAACACATCTAAGGCGTTTTCATCGCTCTAGCATGCCTCTATCAAAAGTTATTTGCGAAAAACTGTTAGATACCATTCGTGACCTAAGATGACCTCAGGGCATAAACAAGGGTCACGGACACCATTTTCATGTTCAGTGTGTCTAAACCACTTGTACTTCGGTGTTTGGGAGTGTTTATAATGTCTTTCGTCCAAAAGAGGCGCATTTCAATTTTCTCCCATTGACTTATAATGGGGAGGTCGCAAAATTGACCTGACCTTAGGTCATCGATATCAAAATTCTGAGATATACATTTTGTACATGCTATTGCTTTTAGCAATCGCTGAAAGTTTCAAAGCGATCGGTCACTCGGTGTAGCTATGACAGACATTGAAACTTTTTATGAGGTGAGGTCACTTCAAGTGACCTGGTGACCTGACCTTGAATGACCTTGGTCTGAAATTTTCACAACATGTGTAGAATTGATGTATGATAAGGTGTACCAAAAACGGCGGCGCTTCGCGCCGCCGTTTTTGAGATATTCGCGAAAAACCACAAGGGGGGGTGTTCAAACACCCACCCCCAGCAGGGCGCGGGTTAAAAGATAAGCAAGTAATAGCCTTTGGCTCATTGTATAATAGACACAATAAATGGAAAAGAATATATGTGCGATATTTCGTGTTCGACACTTTTTCATGCACTGATGCAACACTGATGTTTAAAAAATATTTTTGTTGACAAGCAAACACACAAAACGAGCACAGTTGAATATCCCTCCTCTGATAACGAAACATTGGATTACATAATAATTTCAGAAATGTCGACAAAATCATTCAAAGTCCAACAAGTACAGAGTTATACGGGCATAAATGATACCTCATGCCCAGCATGCCCACCACAAAACACACATATCCCCTAAAACATTCCCTAAATACATTGCATGAGTGAGGCAGGCCAAAATATTTTCTACACACATTGCGCGAGTGAGAGAGGCAGAAAGAAAAGTAAGGCAGGCAGGAAGGAGGCGGCGTTGGAGAACGGCGGGCACCAGACCGGTCTGCATCAGCTTCAAGTGTAAAAAAACAACGTTGGACAGGACTGCAAGAAGGTGAATAAAATGACACACAAAAAGGGTAGACAGGGTAGGCAAGACTTTTACTGGTGGGTCTGTCCTGGATGAGACGTGCTCTATCTTGTCATTGAGTTATACTGTATTTGCATGGGAGCAATCAGTTTCCAGGATGTGGCATTTTTATTTATTGATGGTTTACGGTTTCTGATCTCTAAAGACTCTGTGATTTTCATCTGTGCTGCATCCTTTAAGTTTGTGTGCAGTAGTTTGAGTTTGAGCATGTCGTTTGTTATCTCAGTGTCTGGGTGAGCATCTCTCATGTGTTCCCCGAAATGTGTGCCAGGTCGTTTGTGTCTAGCGTCCCCTAAATGTTCCATAAATCTGGTTCTGATACGTCTTCGTGTTTCTCCAATGTAGATGGCTGAACATAATGTGCATGTGATGTGGTATACTACGTTTTTAAGGTGACATTTCCCAACTGCACCTGCTTGACAAGCGTGACAGGTTGTACGATTTCCCCTTGGGCATGGTGGTTGATCCAATCCTGATCTAATGAGCGTGTTGGCTAGTGTTTTGCCCCCCTTCCATGCTATTTTGACATTTAGTTCAGATTTCTTTGTTATGTTGTTGATTTTTCTCGATAGGTCTTCGTCAATGTATGGAAGGGATATGTAATTTACTTTCGGTTTGGTCCGTGGGTGCTGTGTTTGGTTTCGAGTTTTCCTTTGGATGTTAGTGATCATTTTCTCTGGATATCCATTCGAGAGGAAAATATCTTTTATTTTCTTGATGCCTCTGTTCTTTGCTGACGTGTTTGAACCCAAACGTAGGGCTCGAATGGTTTGTGAGTGGATAACTGCGCGTTTAGTTTGCATGGGATGTGCTGACTTGAAGTGAACGATAATAGGAGCGGCCATGGGCTTGACATAAAGCTCTGTTGTGAAGTTCCCAGCTCCGTCTAAGGTAAGTAGCGTATCCAGAAAAGGAATGTGTTGCTCTGGTGATTGATCAGATCTTTCAATGCTGAATTTCAGGGAGGGGTGAAAATCGTTGATGAATTCAAAATAATCGTCAAGAGCCTTTGGTCCGTGAGTCCATATGCCTAATATATCATCTATTATCATGGATTGGATCAACCACCATGCCCAAGGGGAAATCGTACAACCTGTCACGCTTGTCAAGCAGGTGCAGTTGGGAAATGTCACCTTAAAAACGTAGTATACCACATCACATGCACATTATGTTCAGCCATCTACATTGGAGAAACACGAAGACGTATCAGAACCAGATTTATGGAACATTTAGGGGACGCTAGACACAAACGACCTGGCACACATTTCGGGGAACACATGAGAGATGCTCACCCAGACACTGAGATAACAAACGACATGCTCAAACTCAAACTACTGCACACAAACTTAAAGGATGCAGCACAGATGAAAATCACAGAGTCTTTAGAGATCAGAAACCGTAAACCATCAATAAATAAAAATGCCACATCCTGGAAACTGATTGCTCCCATGCAAATACAGTATAACTCAATGACAAGATAGAGCACGTCTCATCCAGGACAGACCCACCAGTAAAAGTCTTGCCTACCCTGTCTACCCTTTTTGTGTGTCATTTTATTCACCTTCTTGCAGTCCTGTCCAACGTTGTTTTTTACACTTGAAGCTGATGCAGACCGGTCTGGTGCCCGCCGTTCTCCAACGCCGCCTCCTTCCTGCCTGCCTTACTTTTCTTTCTGCCTCTCTCACTCGCGCAATGTGTGTAGAAAATATTTTGGCCTGCCTCACTCATGCAATGTATTTAGGGAATGTTTTAGGGGATATGTGTGTTTTGTGGTGGGCATGCTGGGCATGAGGTATCATTTATGCCCGTATAACTCTGTACTTGTTGGACTTTGAATGATTTTGTCGACATTTCTGAAATTATTATGTAATCCAATGTTTCGTTATCAGAGGAGGGATATTCAACTGTGCTCGTTTTGTGTGTTTGCTTGTCAACAAAAATATTTTTTAAACATCAGTGCATGAAAAAGTGTCGAACACGAAATATCGCACATATATTCTTTTCCATTTATTGTGTCTATTATACAATGAGCCAAAGGCTATTACTTGCTTATCTTTTGATTTTTTTCTAACACAGCAATACGAAAAGCGTTACATCGTCCACTGGCGGATCCAGGGAGCGGGCATTTAAAGCAAACATTTATTCTCCCTCCCCTGGCCCCTGCATCGCCCGAAATAGACAAAACGTACCTTATGTTTCCTAATAAAACACTTTTTTATCAGGATTTTTTTTTTGCTTAATACTGTTCAGCAGAAGATCAGTAAGGAATCGAAATCCGATGAGTTTTTGGATTTTGGACACTTTTTTGGGGGGTATGTCCCCTACAGCGTCGAAAACGCCTTTCTGGATCCGCATATGACATCATCTCGACTGGGATCTTGCCCCCCACGCCAAAATCGAATCCGCCGCCACTGAAGACAGGCTCATCTCGCAGCCGGCTCCGAGGGGCACTGAACCGACGCCTATACGCAGAGCGACGTGTTAAACAGGAAATGGGCAAATGTGAGCATCACAAGTCACAACACGCCGAAAGCTCCGACACCGGCTTAGCACAGGATGAATGACTTCGTGCCCAGTATAGTGCAGCTGTTCTAGTCTGAGGATCTGCTGTTCAACCTCACTTCGCTCTCTCCATTACGTTATAACTTTCCGATTAAAATTGAAATAATCGCCCGCAATCCATTCGCACTGTACCCTGTAAGTTGGCCTGTACAGATTCTACCAACCTGTGTGTGTTATCGCTATTTCGTCAGCAGCGCCTACGTCGGATGACATCACTGTTCTCCCGGAATGCCCTGAGAGGCCATGTTTCCCAGACAGTTGTCGCTTCATCGTCACAACTCACATGCTCAAGACGAATCGCTATAACAGCACGCGAAGTGCGCAGCCGTTCGAGCAGACGAAAAGCCGCATAGCAAGCCGCTCTTCGGGGGCGCCGACTCTGGTGGCCGGTGACCTAAGGAGGCCGCCGGAGTAGACACTTGTCACCTCACACACGAGGCCGTCCGGTCGAGCCGTACCGCGTGCCACGCGCCACAGTGAGCCATCGCCGCCAGATCGGAGCCATGCCAGGCGCTGCTGTCCCCCCCCCTCCCCCCCCCCCCGCCGTCCGGTCGGTTGGTCAGTGGTCGGCGGTCGGACCGGTCGGCCAGCGCTGCCCCCCCCCCCCCCATCCTGTCGGTATGTCTGTATGCATGAGCCGGCACGGCGGCGACAGAGGTCCAACGGTCTGCGCAGATCGTGCTGGTTAGGCCACTACCATCACCACCCGAGTATAGCGAATGGTAGTGGTTTGGAAGCTGCCTGGTAAATCGCCCAGTCAAAGTCGTTTCTGTAACACATACGAACCTTAACCCGCGCCCCACTGGGGTCTGCGTATAACGTGCGTATAACATGCCCTACTGGGGGGGGGGGCTCCTCATAGCCCCCCTCCTAACTCCAAAACTACTGGGCCGATCGTCAAAATTTTAGCGGTGTCTGATAGCCCCGGAAAAACTGTCGAACGAAACCTAATTTAATTGACCTCGGTCACCGATAACGTCACAGGTCAGGTCAAAGTAAAAATTATTAGCATTTTGCCTTGTTTACCTTTTGGGCTCTGGCCGCCGTCTTACAAGTCAGATCATGCTTATTTATGGTTTACACACTCGTGAACAGATGCTTTAGATACCCTGAGGGTACCAAACTTGTACTTTGATTTTCAGGTCAGGGTCAGGTCATCCTAGGTCACAGAAATATTATATCATACGTCAGTCACATGACACATGTTTTATGGTCCATTTAGGCCATAGATTTCGAATTTGGTGTCGTTTGTGTCATTCGAGGTCATTTTGAGCTGAATTTAGCTTAGGTCAGGTCACTTTCAGGTCAAAAAAGGTCAAATTTTGAAGTTGAAATGTTTCAACAAAAAAGGTGTCTATTGGATGCAGTTTGAGCTCAGGAACACGATGGTGCTATTTTTATTGGTGTACAATGTCAAAAACGTACTGAAAAAATATTTGAAAATTTATAATTGTGAATTTTTTGCAATAATGCGTACCTATAACTTGGCCATTTTTGAAGATATTTAGCCAAAACTTGCTAGAGTAAGTCATATGCATGTGTTCTATCACATAAATTACGTTTTTTTTCGAAAAGCCAAAGTTTTTGAAAAATATAAAGACATAACTTTTATATTTTTATATTTTTATTTTTCACGGGAGGGGGCTATGAATACTAGCCCCCTCCCCAGTGGGGCGCGGTTTAAAAACCAGTAAAACGCCTTTTGGGGTGACCAACGGAGCGAGCGAGAGGGTGAGCCTTGCATGTGCGAAATTGCGGGGGTACTTCCAACTAACTTATGGACTGCACCCTACCAACCGGTCTCTAGCGATGTGCCAAATTTGAACGCAATCGGCCTAGCCGTTCTCGAGATATGGAAGCCGCACCCTGCACGTGCGCCCGTGCAAAATGGATCCCAACTGACTTTTGCACGGCACCCTACTAACCGGTCCCTAACCTTGTACCAAATACCAGCCCAATCGGTTCAGCCGTTCTCGAGATTTAAAATCGACCCCTGCACGTGCGCACGTGCAGCAGCATCCCAACTGTGGCACATGGATATGCATTGACTAGTGAGTTCTTAACTACATGCCAACTTTCAGCGTAATCGGTCCAGTGGTTGCCAAGATATTGCAATTTTTACAAAACTGACACCTCTTCGTTTTCATAAGGGGTCAACCAACTGCATCGGGAATAGTCGAATAGTAATACTTGGTAGAAGGAATGAAGCTACCCTACAAAAATTACCGCGTGTGAATCGGTCAAGTGGTTGCTGAGATATAAACGTCGCAAAAGCGTGACCACGGCCGGCCGCTCATAATCTTGGCTCGTAGGTACTCAGAAATTTCCGTTATTCTACGTAAGACTCCGCTCGCTTCGCTCGCTCCGTAATAAACATCGTTCTTTAAATATCATTAATCTCGAGTTTCTTGAGTTGTCTTTATCCAAACCTAGCCTGTTCCTAAGTATATTTTCAAAATAGCTTATGGGTGCCTCCCTCTAACAAGGGCAGCTCGGCAAAAAGGTATACTACCAGCGGAGTAGTGAAAAGCATGCATTAGTGCATACGATATTGGGAACATTAAATTAAAGTCTTTGTTTATTAGTGTAACGCTGGCGCGCTACATTTTTAACGCAAATTTTCCAACATTCTCTCATGGCGACGACGGCGTGTGCACCGGGGTTTGGGCGCCGGCGCTGGCGTCACCGCACCGCCGCGCCGGCAAACAGCCCCCGGGCCACGCCGGACCAAAAGGGTACGGCCGGGGCGAGAGGGGACCCGGCCGTCAAAACAACCCGGGCGCAGAGGCGGCGGAAGGAGGAGAAGGAGGAGACAGCAGGAGAACCAGGACGAACACCAGTACCTGAGGACGCCTCTGCCAGCCATGAGGCAGCTGCACTGGGGAGCCGAGGGAGAACGAGGCCAGGGGGAGAGAAGAGGACAGTCGAGAGTTGGGAGTCAGAGTCGGAGCGGAGAGTTGACGATCGACGGCAGGAGGCCGGCCGGGCCGGACGGCCCGTGTGGCCGGACGGCCCTGCAATACAGGAGGAGAGAGAAGAGGACAGTCAGGGTTGAGGATTCAGCAGAGACGGGCCAAGGCGTCGGCTGGGCCCGGGCGGCCCTAACCGGCCGCACGGCCCGTCGGCCGGACGGCGCTACAGCACAGTTCTACCCGGGGACGAGTCAGAACAGCGGCTAGAGGAGGACCGAGCGGCGACAGCAGGACCCGATGGCCGGCAACCTTGAGTCACCAACAGCTTCAGCAGCCAACATCAGCCGGCTAGCTGCAACCTCACCATCAGATCAAGGTTTGGACAGGATCTGGTCGGGCGCTGGGCTGCTAACCTTTCGGTCCTTTTGCCCAGTTCCGACCCACTGATGTTTCTCTCTAAAAAAAAAAGGTTCCTTCTAATAATTGGTCTGGGCACAGTTAGGGGTTTATTTAGGATGTTTAAAATGTTAAACAAAAAGGGGGGGGGTGTATTCAACGGAAGCTGCGCTATCTGCTGTCTGATTCTGTAAATTGTCGACCACAATAATTTTCATAAATGCTTATAATTGGGTAGCCACTAGCCATGTTTGGATATTGTGAATCATGAAGAAAAGGTTGGTAATTTAATCGGTGAGACTGTCATGGCTTTCAAGGGGATTGCATTTTTAACAATACTGTCCTGGATTTAACGTAGGGAATGTAACTTTTTGTCTGTCCTGGTTTCTTACATTTGTAAATACATAGCGTAGAAAATGTAAACACATTTTTGATGAGGATGTGTTGATGGTCGATCAATATGACGGGAAACCTAGGAATGCCACGGGGAAGCCGCGAGCGCGACAGCGAAACACGAATCTGACACTGTGTATTTAGGTGGTATCTCCTTGCACTGTTTTATTAAACGTTTTTTTTCCCAGAATCATTTGTTAGGAGATAATGTTTTCGCTACCTTTGGTATACATTGACGACGATATTCATTAGGAACTTCCAGCAGTTGATCGAGTTATTCCCGGCAAACATTAGAGAGCGACACCAATTCATTAGCTCTTTGTAGGCCTGAGCTACTTGTTCATTTCTTATCCCTAGCAACCGACTATAGAATTGGGCACGCAGGCTGATAAATTCATGATTTGGTCCTTGTTAATGAACGGTTGCTGGTTAATTTAACGCATCCAAGTGTGATTATTCCTCGCTTCCGAAAGCATAAATATGTTTTGTTGTTGTTGTTCTTCTTTAGCTTAACGTCAACTGCTATTGTCCATTTATGTAGAAATAACTAGAATTGAATGAAATGGAAACGACTCTTGTCTGTTACAATGATCATCGGTACTTTTCTCTCACAGGAGTATAAATGTTAAATTATTTACTTCGGCTAGCGTGCATCTAATAATCATTGTGTTGCTGTTCTTGCATACGATTTTAATTATCCTTTCATGCCACGAACGATTATGACGTATGACTTAATTAGGTAACTGATAGCAATTGCGATCACCAACAGCCGACAAAGGATAGTGCTCCTCACTGACAAGTAATGAGCCCCAGCGCCCCAGTGACCGTCTCTCGCTCGGCGGCCGCGCTGCCGGTCCCATGTTTTGACGGCCAGCCGCCGCGCCGATTCACCCCTCGGAATGCGTAGTGGGGGAAGGACACGCAGGGGGGAGGGGCGCTCCGGCCAGGCGGCGGCGCACAGACGCCGGCCGGCCCGCCCGCAAATGGCGGCCGGCGCGGTGTGAAGGGAGTGCGGGCCGCTGGACACCGAGCCGGATTGATGACGTCACCACCCTAACTACGGGTGGATTTATGTAAGATGCAGAGTAGCGAAACAGGTTCCGATGCAGCATTTAATGTACGATCAACACGTTGAATACAAGATTAGATTTGTGGTCAATTAGCTCATTCTAGTATCGCGATGAACCCCTTTTTTTCCAATGTCATGGGTAGGTAATTGGTACGAGTAGGTTTGATCAAATTTAAAGTGGAATTATAAACTCGGTTGGAAATGTTAATAAATATCTTATCTCTTAAAATTTGTTAGCAGTTAATCAGTGACATTTGGTCATGTTGCAAATAAAACACGGCGATTTATAAACCGGTCCGTCGCGTCGGTCAATCGGTATGAAGCCCTATTGGTTTATGATCTGTTGAGTGCTGGTCTACTAGCTCTGAATCTCTCTCCCTCTCTCTCTCTCTCTCTCTCTCTCTCTCTCTCTCTCTCTCTCTCTCTCTCTCTCTCTCTCTCTCTTTCTCTCTCTCTCTCTCTCCCTCTCTCTCTCTCTCTCTTTCTCTTTCTCTTTCTCCCTCCTCTTTCTCTCTCTCTGTCGCTCTCTCTCTCTCTCTCTCTCTCTCTCTCTCTCTCTCTCTCTCTCTCTCTCTCTCTCTCTCTCTCTCTCTCTCTCTCTCTCTCTCTCGCGATCGGAGAAAGATATTTATAGCAACCAAGGGGAGGTGCGCCCATGAACTGGGGTCGGCGGACGGTTTCGCTGGCCGGTGGACAGTCTCGGAGGCCGCCGGCAGCGGCCGGGCCTGGCCCACTAATGGTCCGGTCCGCTGGTCCTTGCGAAGTCAACAAAGGGCAGAGACGGGGTCGGACTGACTCCGACTTGAAGTGAGTGGCGGTCGGCCCGGATCGGGCAGTTACCAGCATTTTCATTGCGCGAACTCCACCGAACGCTCCAAAACCTTATGGTGAAAAGTGGATGACGTCACGCGAGAAGGTGTTTTCCAGATGAGAGAGGATCATGCTTAGCAACTGAGTTAAATTGAAAGGCTAGTTTAAAATTAGTTATTCAGTATTAATATGTACAACGATACGTGTTCGATGGTGAATATTAAATGAAAATTAAAATTTTAATTATTAACCAATTTGCACCTATGCATTTTAAATCTTCATTATATTTCGTACTCGTGGTCAAATGCTAGCTTGATTTCAGTCTGTGAGCCGTAAGGATAATGGGACCCCACATTTTCCCAATGAGACTAGAATACCCGACTTTGACTCAGACAGCGAGGCCGTAAGTCTATGCATGTCGCTCCCCTGTGAGTGATATGCCTGCCAACGCGACTCTCGCACTTACTTTAGGTATTGGGAACAGGGCATGGGTTGCAGTTGCCTACTGATAATTTTTTATGGGAATGAAACATTGTTAACTAAAATATTTGCCTTATTTTGTTGGGTTACCTTATTTGAAGTCGGTCGTGCTAATTGTGGGTTTCTGATTGAATGACGGGCTGGTGAGATAATTGCCCTTATTATCAGTTTGTTCCTTGAAGGCGTACACGGTTCTAGCGAATGCCCAAGCGCGGGTTAAGGAAGGGATGAGAAGGGGATGAAAGAGGAGGAAAAATATGCAATAGAAAAATAGATTTCCTAAATGATGATCAATAGGGATCGACCCCACTAAATGTTAGGCCTCGATTGAGTTAGCCCTGGGTGGTGATAAGGTCACGCGAGCCGTCGCTTGGAATGTGTATCGGCGAGTTGGTCGCCGCGAGATGATGGTGTTTCGTCTCGGATTGACAGCCTCGGAGGCTGGGCAGATTTTAGGCCGCCGGGTTGGCCCGGAACCCCTGAGCTATGGCTGGAGCGAGATGCGGTCATTAGTATCACGGACGGACCTTAGTTACCCAGCCCGGTTTCAAAACGTTAGGTAGGTCCGCTATCGGTCCCTCAAGTGAGCGGCGCAGGACGTCATTTGAAGAGCGACGTAGATAGTTTCGGAGGTGGTTAGGACCCCAGACGTTCTAGCGAGGGATCGTATGCCGCCGGATGAGTAATGCCCCGCGAAGAAACGTGTAATGCCGCAGGACGGGGGTAAACATTAGATACCGAGTATTCGAGTCGGGTGATCGCAGTCAGACGGTGTTGGCCACCCGCAGTCAGTCGAGTAGCTCCGGCCATGCTCTGGTCCTTTCGAATAGGTCTGTGACGACAGTTTAACTACCAGCCACGGATAGATAGGGCTCTGGGCACCTATGTGCTGGTAGTCGATGATGGATGCCGAGTGCAGGATGTCCCCGAGTGGACCTGCGTGCGTGGAAGACGAGTGTCGTCGTGATAGATAGCCGACGTAGGCTAACCCGTTTAGATCGCCGGTTTGGCCCGGAAACCCTGAACTATGGCTGGTGCGAGATGCGGTCATTAGTATCACGGACGGACCTTAGTAACCCAACCCGGTTTCAAAATTTAATGAGTCCCCCGTGGAAAGCCGGACTAAGGAGTCTCCTGCGAGCCCTGGTCTCGGGGCTGCGGGCCGGAGACGTTTTCCCTTTCTTTGTGTAGGCATTGGGCATGGTCAACTCAACTCGAGTGCCGAAGCATGAGGTGGTTCGTAATATTCTATTCGTGTGTTACGAGTATAACGAAGCGTTCGGCTGATTTACGGAGCATAGTAAAGGAACAAACCTTACGAAATTAAAACAATGACCCATTTTGAAATCCATTGTATGCACTGATACGTAAACGGAAGTTCCTGTCTTCAAACTGTTTTTTTTGGGGGGGATAATTACGCGTATAGTGATTAGTCTGAACCTGGGTACCACTGGGGGATTGTAGGAAAACGGGGGAGGGACAGGTTTGCCACCTGAAATATTTTTACGATGCATGGAAGAATGAATGAGTGGCCGTGTGAATGAAGAACTAATGGTGAGAGCGTGAATGAGTTATATCCAGTGGGAGGAGGCACCCTCAACTCAGGGGATAACTTAAGAACAATAGACGCACAATTGTGAGATTTCGCTGGAACATTGATTGACAGACATTTTTGAGATTTCGTTAGAATATAACAGAAGGGAGCGTAGGCAGAGAGAAACATCAGGCAACCTTTTAATATCCCATTGTGAATACCCACCAACCCTGTGACCCATTGCCGCTGTACTGTGTGTAGCAGTCTATGTGCCCGCCAGTGAATGACCAGCCTCGCACAAACACTGATCAGTAGCCCAACATCCCGCTACACAATTTGGCGCCCAACGTGGGGGATGGCCATATCCTGGGGGCATGAAGTTGGCAGGCTGGCATGCATAGCCGAACCAATGAAGTAGTGTTTCAGAAAATCACCTAAGAAGAGTTCCAGAGGAGTTTCAGGCATGACATGTGTGCCTGCTGTATCCCGCGGCATGCGGATGCTCACAGCTCCTTCAGGTCTGAAGATGTTGAAGGATCGAACATTTGTTGTCCAGGAGTCCAGGAAGATGTTGAAAACCTTAAAATTAGAAAAAGGGACATTTCGCGACGGTACGAGAATCGATGGCGGCTGCTTTGTTCGTTAATGTAGTAGATGGATGGTATGAATTGCCACTGAACGTCTGAAGATGTTGAAAGATTGAGCATGTGTCCAGGAAACTGTTGAAAACTTACATGAATTGTTTAAAGGCACTTTTACAGCGGTGTCAGAATGGAGGTCGGCTGGCTTAGGTGACTGAAGTATCGGATCTATTCTGTTGATGGCCGGCTGAGATTGTTGAGACGACTTGCAATTTACTTTTTATAAATGAATGAATTTTTGAACGAGGCTAGATGCACCGTCAAAGGAGAGCAGGAGAAACGCAAGAACTCGAGGAAGAAGGAAGAAATTGTTGAAACCACTACCTGGGTGTGACGGAGATGCATTGAAGACGCGGAACGACCTCAGGCTGTCGGAGACGGGTCGCTGGTCAATTCAGTGGCCCGCTGACGTTGGCCACGGAGCCGAAGCTGACATGGTTCGGCTCTGACAACGGGAGACCCGTCGGACTACATCACCTCAAACCAATACTGGAAGGAGGTCGGAGGAAGGAGAAAACACAAGACGAGATCAATAAGGGGAAGGTAATGCAGCAGAGCGACGTCGGAGAGCTGCACCGTCATCGGCAGTCTTCGTTCCGGTACACCCCTCCCCGTTTATTCGTTTACAGGTACGGACCGGGCAGTCACTAGCCGGAGGAATTCGGGGCTAGTGGCCGTGCCGGCCGAAGGAGAGGAAGGGGAAGCCGGTGCCGGTCAGCTCTGACGGCGGTGCCGGATCCTCTCTCCGAGCGAGCCGCACAGTCGGCACCAGCAGCAGACGGAGGAACACCAGGCGACAGCACGCAGCCAGAGCCGGAATGGCCAGGGCGGCCCGACACAACTCTTCGTGAAGACCGGAAGGGCAGCTCTCCGGCAGACACAGGGATGCAGGGCTGCTCCATGGCGTGGTCCCGTGGTGGGACTTTCACCAAGGATTTGACTCGTAACCGGACGTGACGTGAACATTGTTTATCGAGCCTAAATAGCTCACCATTGAGCTGGTTAAGTGCTTGTAGGCGAGTTTTCACTTTTTTCATTTGAAGGCTTCGGATTCTTAATGTTCAGGAACAAATTGTATGATTACGGGTGCAAATGTGTGTGTCGTTTTGAATGTCTGTGTGTAACGCGTATGTATTTTGTGTAGCTTCAGGTCTCTAGGTTCGTCCAGGACAGCAGGTAATCAGAAATCAAGTGTTTTAGGGAAAGGTGCCCAGACCAATGTCCTTTCTTCCGTAAGTTCCTTGGTCCTTCACCTTTGTACAGCTTCAGTCACCGTCCACCTTACCGAGCAGCCAACGTCATCTCTGTAGCAGCCAATACAAGACGGGAACCAGCGTCATCCAGGTCATCAAAGTGCAGCAGCAAGTGCCATCCAGCTGCCAGCATTGCAAGACCGCTGGCCTGTCTTGCCCCTCGACAAACCAACACCCCTTAGTCGCGGGGGCGCGACTAAAAAAAGAGGCCAATAAAATGTAACGCTGGCGCGCTACATTTTTAACGCAAATTTTCCAACATTCTCTCATGGCGACGACGGCGTGTGCACCGGGGTTTGGGCGCCGGCGCTGGCGTCACCGCACCGCCGCGCCGGCAAACAGCCCCCGGGCCACGCCGGACCAAAAGGGTACGGCCGGGGCGAGAGGGGACCCGGCCGTCAAAACAACCCGGGCGCAGAGGCGGCGGAAGGAGGAGAAGGAGGAGACAGCAGGAGAACCAGGACGAACACCAGTACCTGAGGACGCCTCTGCCAGCCATGAGGCAGCTGCACTGGGGAGCCGAGGGAGAACGAGGCCAGGGGGAGAGAAGAGGACAGTCGAGAGTTGGGAGTCAGAGTCGGAGCGGAGAGTTGACGATCGACGGCAGGAGGCCGGCCGGGCCGGACGGCCCGTGTGGCCGGACGGCCCTGCAATACAGGAGGAGAGAGAAGAGGACAGTCAGGGTTGAGGATTCAGCAGAGACGGGCCAAGGCGTCGGCTGGGCCCGGGCGGCCCTAACCGGCCGCACGGCCCGTCGGCCGGACGGCGCTACAGCACAGTTCTACCCGGGGACGAGTCAGAACAGCGGCTAGAGGAGGACCGAGCGGCGACAGCAGGACCCGATGGCCGGCAACCTTGAGTCACCAACAGCTTCAGCAGCCAACATCAGCCGGCTAGCTGCAACCTCACCATCAGATCAAGGTTTGGACAGGATCTGGTCGGGCGCTGGGCTGCTAACCTTTCGGTCCTTTTGCCCAGTTCCGACCCACTGATGTTTCTCTCTAAAAAAAAAGGTTCCTTCTAATAATTGGTCTGGGCACAGTTAGGGGTTTATTTAGGATGTTTAAAATGTTAAACAAAAAGGGGGGGGGTGTATTCAACGGAAGCTGCGCTATCTGCTGTCTGATTCTGTAAATTGTCGACCACAATAATTTTCATAAATGCTTATAATTGGGTAGCCACTAGCCATGTTTGGATATTGTGAATCATGAAGAAAAGGTTGGTAATTTAATCGGTGAGACTGTCATGGCTTTCAAGGGGATTGCATTT
This sequence comes from Amphibalanus amphitrite, assembly GCF_019059575.1. Lineage (NCBI taxonomy): Eukaryota > Metazoa > Arthropoda > Thecostraca > Balanomorpha > Balanidae > Amphibalanus > Amphibalanus amphitrite. Next base: position 61,004 of record NW_024882300.1, on the reverse strand, counting down.
TTAACAATACTGTCCTGGATTTAACGTAGGGAATGTAACTTTTTGTCTGTCCTGGTTTCTTACATTTGTAAATACATAGCGTAGAAAATGTAAACACATTTTTGATGAGGATGTGTTGATGGTCGATCAATATGACGGGAAACCTAGGAATGCCACGGGGAAGCCGCGAGCGCGACAGCGAAACACGAATCTGACACTGTGTATTTAGGTGGTATCTCCTTGCACTGTTTTATTAAACGTTTTTTTTCCCAGAATCATTTGTTAGGAGATAATGTTTTCGCTACCTTTGGTATACATTGACGACGATATTCATTAGGAACTTCCAGCAGTTGATCGAGTTATTCCCGGCAAACATTAGAGAGCGACACCAATTCATTAGCTCTTTGTAGGCCTGAGCTACTTGTTCATTTCTTATCCCTAGCAACCGACTATAGAATTGGGCACGCAGGCTGATAAATTCATGATTTGGTCCTTGTTAATGAACGGTTGCTGGTTAATTTAACGCATCCAAGTGTGATTATTCCTCGCTTCCGAAAGCATAAATATGTTTTGTTGTTGTTGTTCTTCTTTAGCTTAACGTCAACTGCTATTGTCCATTTATGTAGAAATAACTAGAATTGAATGAAATGGAAACGACTCTTGTCTGTTACAATGATCATCGGTACTTTTCTCTCACAGGAGTATAAATGTTAAATTATTTACTTCGGCTAGCGTGCATCTAATAATCATTGTGTTGCTGTTCTTGCATACGATTTTAATTATCCTTTCATGCCACGAACGATTATGACGTATGACTTAATTAGGTAACTGATAGCAATTGCGATCACCAACAGCCGACAAAGGATAGTGCTCCTCACTGACAAGTAATGAGCCCCAGCGCCCCAGTGACCGTCTCTCGCTCGGCGGCCGCGCTGCCGGTCCCATGTTTTGACGGCCAGCCGCCGCGCCGATTCACCCCTCGGAATGCGTAGTGGGGGAAGGACACGCAGGGGGGAGGGGCGCTCCGGCCAGGCGGCGGCGCACAGACGCCGGCCGGCCCGCCCGCAAATGGCGGCCGGCGCGGTGTGAAGGGAGTGCGGGCCGCTGGACACCGAGCCGGATTGATGACGTCACCACCCTAACTACGGGTGGATTTATGTAAGATGCAGAGTAGCGAAACAGGTTCCGATGCAGCATTTAATGTACGATCAACACGTTGAATACAAGATTAGATTTGTGGTCAATTAGCTCATTCTAGTATCGCGATGAACCCCTTTTTTTCCAATGTCATGGGTAGGTAATTGGTACGAGTAGGTTTGATCAAATTTAAAGTGGAATTATAAACTCGGTTGGAAATGTTAATAAATATCTTATCTCTTAAAATTTGTTAGCAGTTAATCAGTGACATTTGGTCATGTTGCAAATAAAACACGGCGATTTATAAACCGGTCCGTCGCGTCGGTCAATCGGTATGAAGCCCTATTGGTTTATGATCTGTTGAGTGCTGGTCTACTAGCTCTGAATCTCTCTCCCTCTCTCTCTCTCTCTCTCTCTCTCTCTCTCTCTCTCTCTCTCTCTCTCTCTCTCTCTCTCTCTTTCTCTCTCTCTCTCTCTCCCTCTCTCTCTCTCTCTCTTTCTCTTTCTCTTTCTCCCTCCTCTTTCTCTCTCTCTGTCGCTCTCTCTCTCTCTCTCTCTCTCTCTCTCTCTCTCTCTCTCTCTCTCTCTCTCTCTCTCTCTCTCTCTCTCTCTCTCTCTCGCGATCGGAGAAAGATATTTATAGCAACCAAGGGGAGGTGCGCCCATGAACTGGGGTCGGCGGACGGTTTCGCTGGCCGGTGGACAGTCTCGGAGGCCGCCGGCAGCGGCCGGGCCTGGCCCACTAATGGTCCGGTCCGCTGGTCCTTGCGAAGTCAACAAAGGGCAGAGACGGGGTCGGACTGACTCCGACTTGAAGTGAGTGGCGGTCGGCCCGGATCGGGCAGTTACCAGCATTTTCATTGCGCGAACTCCACCGAACGCTCCAAAACCTTATGGTGAAAAGTGGATGACGTCACGCGAGAAGGTGTTTTCCAGATGAGAGAGGATCATGCTTAGCAACTGAGTTAAATTGAAAGGCTAGTTTAAAATTAGTTATTCAGTATTAATATGTACAACGATACGTGTTCGATGGTGAATATTAAATGAAAATTAAAATTTTAATTATTAACCAATTTGCACCTATGCATTTTAAATCTTCATTATATTTCGTACTCGTGGTCAAATGCTAGCTTGATTTCAGTCTGTGAGCCGTAAGGATAATGGGACCCCACATTTTCCCAATGAGACTAGAATACCCGACTTTGACTCAGACAGCGAGGCCGTAAGTCTATGCATGTCGCTCCCCTGTGAGTGATATGCCTGCCAACGCGACTCTCGCACTTACTTTAGGTATTGGGAACAGGGCATGGGTTGCAGTTGCCTACTGATAATTTTTTATGGGAATGAAACATTGTTAACTAAAATATTTGCCTTATTTTGTTGGGTTACCTTATTTGAAGTCGGTCGTGCTAATTGTGGGTTTCTGATTGAATGACGGGCTGGTGAGATAATTGCCCTTATTATCAGTTTGTTCCTTGAAGGCGTACACGGTTCTAGCGAATGCCCAAGCGCGGGTTAAGGAAGGGATGAGAAGGGGATGAAAGAGGAGGAAAAATATGCAATAGAAAAATAGATTTCCTAAATGATGATCAATAGGGATCGACCCCACTAAATGTTAGGCCTCGATTGAGTTAGCCCTGGGTGGTGATAAGGTCACGCGAGCCGTCGCTTGGAATGTGTATCGGCGAGTTGGTCGCCGCGAGATGATGGTGTTTCGTCTCGGATTGACAGCCTCGGAGGCTGGGCAGATTTTAGGCCGCCGGGTTGGCCCGGAACCCCTGAGCTATGGCTGGAGCGAGATGCGGTCATTAGTATCACGGACGGACCTTAGTTACCCAGCCCGGTTTCAAAACGTTAGGTAGGTCCGCTATCGGTCCCTCAAGTGAGCGGCGCAGGACGTCATTTGAAGAGCGACGTAGATAGTTTCGGAGGTGGTTAGGACCCCAGACGTTCTAGCGAGGGATCGTATGCCGCCGGATGAGTAATGCCCCGCGAAGAAACGTGTAATGCCGCAGGACGGGGGTAAACATTAGATACCGAGTATTCGAGTCGGGTGATCGCAGTCAGACGGTGTTGGCCACCCGCAGTCAGTCGAGTAGCTCCGGCCATGCTCTGGTCCTTTCGAATAGGTCTGTGACGACAGTTTAACTACCAGCCACGGATAGATAGGGCTCTGGGCACCTATGTGCTGGTAGTCGATGATGGATGCCGAGTGCAGGATGTCCCCGAGTGGACCTGCGTGCGTGGAAGACGAGTGTCGTCGTGATAGATAGCCGACGTAGGCTAACCCGTTTAGATCGCCGGTTTGGCCCGGAAACCCTGAACTATGGCTGGTGCGAGATGCGGTCATTAGTATCACGGACGGACCTTAGTAACCCAACCCGGTTTCAAAATTTAATGAGTCCCCCGTGGAAAGCCGGACTAAGGAGTCTCCTGCGAGCCCTGGTCTCGGGGCTGCGGGCCGGAGACGTTTTCCCTTTCTTTGTGTAGGCATTGGGCATGGTCAACTCAACTCGAGTGCCGAAGCATGAGGTGGTTCGTAATATTCTATTCGTGTGTTACGAGTATAACGAAGCGTTCGGCTGATTTACGGAGCATAGTAAAGGAACAAACCTTACGAAATTAAAACAATGACCCATTTTGAAATCCATTGTATGCACTGATACGTAAACGGAAGTTCCTGTCTTCAAACTGTTTTTTTTGGGGGGGATAATTACGCGTATAGTGATTAGTCTGAACCTGGGTACCACTGGGGGATTGTAGGAAAACGGGGGAGGGACAGGTTTGCCACCTGAAATATTTTTACGATGCATGGAAGAATGAATGAGTGGCCGTGTGAATGAAGAACTAATGGTGAGAGCGTGAATGAGTTATATCCAGTGGGAGGAGGCACCCTCAACTCAGGGGATAACTTAAGAACAATAGACGCACAATTGTGAGATTTCGCTGGAACATTGATTGACAGACATTTTTGAGATTTCGTTAGAATATAACAGAAGGGAGCGTAGGCAGAGAGAAACATCAGGCAACCTTTTAATATCCCATTGTGAATACCCACCAACCCTGTGACCCATTGCCGCTGTACTGTGTGTAGCAGTCTATGTGCCCGCCAGTGAATGACCAGCCTCGCACAAACACTGATCAGTAGCCCAACATCCCGCTACATTAGGTTCTTTCAAAAGGAAACCGATTTTGACATGCCTCCTTCCATACCTATAATTTTCTTTCATGGCAGAGAATTTGTGATACAATCGTTTCACGATCCATAAGTTCCATGAAAAGATTGGAGTGAGGAAACCACCTCCCAGGAAATAGTATTACTTGCAGGCATTTTACCAATTACCTTAACCCTCGCACGACCAGGCCATTTCTCATAACACGAACGACCAGGGGGGGGGGGGTGTTACGACCCCCCCCCCCTGGCGTTTCGAAACGGAAGGTCGTAGAGCTTAGCGGAAAACCAACGGATTGCTCTCAACGAGATCTCGCGATTGGTGGTATATTTTTTGGTCCTAGGTCAACATTTGACCTACTTATGACCGGTCAAAGGTCAAATTTTCCGAAAAAATCAAACTTTTTCAACTTTCCGCGGCGATTGCGGCAAAACGGTGGAAGATATCGACTTGAAACCTTCACTATCGTGTTCCTTGATCAATTCTCTATCGTTTGGTATGTATTTCGTTTCCCTAGCTCTAAAAATGGCGCGTTGGGAGCGCCGGAAGTCGGCAAGGTCACAGTCGGCGGCAGAAATTCGAAAAATCAAAATTTAAATTTTTGAAATCTGATTGTATTTTTGGATTTGGGAGGTCCATTTGCTCCCTATAGAAGCTAATATTGCTGCATATTCCCATTGAGGTGACAAGAATTAGCAAAATAGTGGTTCGGGCGCTTTTCAAAAATAGTACCGGACGCTGTTCCTCTTGTGACGTCATAGCTCCGTGACCTGACCTGACCCGGTCAATTTTCTTGCACCACACGATAGCCAATGCTTGCCCCAACATGCATGGGAAGTTTCATCATGATCCATCAAACAATGTGGGTATCACCGGCAGAAAACCTAGGGATTCGGCGCACACGTTTGGTAACTGTCGGCCGGAGGCTGTACATACCTCTTATGACGCCATAACTCCGTGACCTGACATGACCCGATCATTTTTTTTTCGGCAAAAGATGCGCAAAGGTTGCCCCAGAGGGTATTGAAAATTTCAGCCCGCTACGACAAGCCGTTTAGCGTGCACTTCGAAAAAACCTCAGGGGGGGGGGTCAGGCGCGGATACAAGGGGGGGGCCATGGGGGCCATGGCCCCCCCTTGGCCGATTTTTTACAAAAATAAAATAAAAAGTTAAAAAGTTAAAAAGCTGAAAAGGGGGCCTCCTGAAAATAAAGTGGCCGAAATCCGATGAGTTTTTTTTTAACCTACCCACTTAGTTATTTCTTAGAAGACTAGCTGAGAAGACTTCTTTGTTAGAAGATTGGTAAAGCTTTTCATAACTTGGAGGTCTCTTATACTCACAGAGATGACCACTTTTACAGGGCCTCCTAACCTGCACAGAGGGCCTCCAAGCCTGCACAGATGTTGAGGTGTTGGCTGTTGCCTGAACAGCTAGATAAGCTCAATAGACGCAGTTTTTTTTTGGGGGGGGGGCCAACAAGTGGGAAGATGGGGCCTCCAACAGGTGGGATTATGGGGGGGGGCCTCCTGGTTTCTAATGGCCCCTCCCTTGGAGATTTTCTGGATCCGCCCCTGGGGGGGGGGGGTTGATACAACCCCCCCCCCCCCCAGGGCGTTCTAGGGTTAAAGTTAGCTTGCAACGAACATAAAAAGTTTATCGTAATCTAGCCTACATCTGTTTCGTATTGACCTTTCAAGACCATTCGTGATTGAAACTTCACTAATTACTCAATGCGCCCATTTCATATATTTATAGATGTTGGTGCGTACGTAGGTCTAGGTACAAGTTATATGGCCTTGCATAGGTACTGTATGCCTAGGTCTTTCATTCATTTTACCTGCTCCTTTGATAAATTCGACAAATAGCGTTATAGTACAAATAATTTAAATTACAGGTCAACTAGGTTACCAACACAACTAGAAGATTAAGCTTGTTGGGTGTATGGCTGGTTAGGTTCTTCCGTTACCACTAATTTAAATGGTCTGAAATTAATTGTAACTTGAGAGCGAGGCTGCTCGTCACGAGGCTTTGGGCGTCATTTATGGCATGGAAATCGGCTTCACACTTCCTTCGCCGGTTCGTGGCGATTTGAAGGCGAAAGGAACCGTAATCTTTTACGGAAACTAGACCAGTGTATGATTGGAAGTAATCGTGTGGTCAGGTGTAGGTCGCTCGAGTGTGGCTGATGCTCATTTCTGCCTCCTCCTTTCTGCCCACGCCACGGTCCGGCACGTCCATACGGTAAAGTCGCAATACATTTCAAAGCAATGTATAAATGCACACACGATCAACAAAAACAATGTTAGCCGTACAATGAGGCGCTGCGGCCGGCGCCCACGCGGCCGGCCCAGGGACAGTGGCCGGCCTCAGCCGTGAATCGCAGGCCGGGCGGCACGGCGCAGCGGCCCCGGGTTATTGCGCAGGGAAGCGGAGCAGTGGTCCCCGACAGTGCACCCTCGGTGACCGCCAAACGGTCATCAGACTCCAGCTGATCCGACGCGTCTGTCACAAGCTCGGTCAAAGTCCGAGACAGCGGCTCAGGCGACCGTCTTCAGTTCCACACAGAGGCAGGCCGTCCTGAACAGGTATCGTCCTCGCGACAATGCGGACACGGTGTCCTCCACAGCGCAGTGCCAGCAGAAGGCCGGGCCGCCGCGAACGCTGGGCAGTGGTCAGTCTGGCCTACATAGCGGGCGGCACCGGCAGTCCTCAGCAGTCAGTACACACCGACACCGGCAGTCCTCAGCACCGGCCCACAACAATGGAATGATAACAACAACACGCCCTCACGCGCCGAGTCCACCGATGACTAGCACCGCTCTCTTTGTTCCCGTAGGCACAGTTGGCGCGCGCGCGACAGCAGGTACACAGAAAAACCCATCACAGCGCGGCCAGCACACTTGTTGCCTATCACATGTGCGGAGCGACGGTCGCCGCCGCGGGCGGGGGCGGGGGCGGCGACGGGCCGCGCCGCCTCGTCAGCACGGCGCCGCCGGGTACAGGATCTGACAGCCCTGCTGGGAGTGCTCGTGCACCTCCTGCTTCAGCGCGTGCACCTGCTCGCGCAGCCGACTCACCACCTCGGCCAGCTCGGCGTTGTCGTTGCGGATCGCCTGCACGCGCTCCTCGAGCCGGGCGATCCGCTCCAGTTTGCGCTGGCGACACTTGGTGGCCGCGATCCGGTTCCGGAGCCGTTTGCGCTCGAGTTTGATCTGCTCCTGGTGCGCCATGTCGACGGGGCTGGAGGGCGGCGGGCTGTCGGAGGCGGCCGACGGCACGCGCTGCGGCTCCTCCTTGACCCGCACGTCGGCCGGCCGGCCGGGCGCCGCCGACGACTCGAGGGTGGTGTACACGGGCGCGCCGCCGCCGGCCGCCCGCTCCTGCTGCTTCAGGTTCTGGAGCGCGTCGGCGAAACCTCGGGCGTAGTCCTCCTGCTCCTCGGTGGCCGTCCGGCCGAACACGGCGCTGACCGCCTGCGGGCCGCCCGGCGTCTGCAGGCTGCCCTGCTGCGCGATCAGACGCTCCAGCTCCGGCGAGCCCAGCTTCAGCATGCGCAGGTCGGGCGAGGTCAGCAGCTGGCTGGCGCGCGGCCGCTTGGCCGGCTCCAGGTCGAGCGTCATGCGCCGCTTCAGCTGCTGCACGTGCTCCATGTAGGCGCGGGGCGAGTCGGCGTACTCCTGGTCGCCGTACAGCGAGACTTCCATCGCCTGGCGGCCGGCCAGGCTGGCGCAGAGCGGGCGGCGCGCGGCCACGCCCCGACTCTCCGGCTGACGGGCGCTGGCAGCCAGTCACCGAGCTGCGGCTTGCCTCGACCACTGAGCCGCACAGACGCGCCTCGCACGAAGTCCACAGCTGTCGCGCACACTCCCCGCTCTACAGCCGCACCGTCGCTGTGTACCGCCGCTCCGAGCTCCAGCCTGTGACTCACCGCCGCGTCTGCGCCGTGCCGCTATAAAGGATGTGGCAACCGACTGAAAATAGACGGATTCGTCATCGGGGCGGCCTCTCATTGGCTGGCGGCGCGCCCGGCAATGACGTCAGCAAGCCGGGCACGGGCGCGGCGATGACGTCACGTCACCCGGTAGAGGTGCCCGTCAGTGTGGCGCCGACGGAGAGGTCGGGCGGAGTCCCGCTGCGGATCGGAAGGACGGTAGTTTCAGTTTGTTCCTCAGCTTCTGTTAGGGGACGCGAGATGGCGATGGAGAAGCTATCTCACATGTCCCATCCCATGTCCGGCGGCGTCCGGGGGACTCTGGGGCACCTTTGTGACGCCATTTGCACCTCCAGTGACTCGCCTGCGCCTCAGTTCCTGGTGCGGAACTGGGGCCAGGGGCCGCCAGCGAGCCGCCGAACTGTCGGTGACGTCACAGCGATACGGGCAGGGGCGCCGCGGCACGCGCCCACCGCGGCTCCGCTCGCCGCTCGGTGGGGTGTGGGGACGCCGCGGGGTGTCCACTGTCCACACTTATTGAGGGTATCAGCTTCTACAAAGCCTAACCGCCCCTTCATAGAACAAACACCGACCGGACCTTGTCCAGCCGTAAGACTTAGATCTCCTCCTACGTAGCTATAGAACCAGTATAACGCCTTTTGGGGCGACTAACGGAGCGAGCGAGAGGGTGAGCCTTGCACGTGCGACATTTCGAGGGGGTACCTCCAGCTGACTTATGCACGGCACCCTATTAACCGGTCTCTAGCGATGTGCCAAATTTGAGCACAATCGGCCCAGCCGTTCTCGAGATCTGGAAGCGGCACCCTGCACGTGCGCACGTGCAAAATGGGTCCCAACTGACTTTTGCACGGCACCCTACTAACCGGTCCCTACCCATGTGCCAAATTTGAGCGCCATCGGTCCAGCCGTTCTCGAGATCTGGAATCGACCCCTGCACGTGCGCACGTGCAGCAGCACCCCAACTCTGGCACATGGATATGCAGTGCCTAGTGGGTGCCTACCTACATGCCAACTTTCAGCGCAATCGGCCAAGTAGTTATCGAGATATTGCAACAATTACAAAACTGACACCTCTTCGTTTTGCACGTGGCACGTGCATAAGGGGTCACCTACATGCATCGGGAATAGTCCAATACTTGGTAGAAGGAATGAAGCTACCCTACAAAAATTACCGCGTGTAAATCGGTCAAGTGGTTGCTGAGATATAAGCTTCGCAAAAGCGTGACCACGGCCGGCCGGCCGGCCGGCCGGCCGCTCATACTCAGAAATTTCCGTTAATCTAAGGAAAGACTACGCTCGCTTCGCTCGCTCCGTAATTATTCTTTTAGCTATAGATAGCTATAGATTTCCAGCAGCCATTGATCTTCCCGTTCACGTTAATTGATCCCCACGTTCAAAAAGTTCATGAATTGGCATGAAAGTTATCCCGCGCATGACTGGGGTATTTTCCATAACTCGAATGGTTTACGCACTCCTTGATAGATGCCTTAGATACCTGAGGGAATCGAACTTTTACTTCGAATTTTTAAGGTCAAAGCCAAGTCATCCTAGGTCACGAAAATTGTACATCATATATCGGTCACGTGACGAACGTTTTATGGTCCATTTTACTAGTAAATTTTGAAAATAGTGTCGTCTGTGTCATTGGACTTTGGAGGTCATTGTCAGCTGAATTTACCGGAGGTCCAGTCACTTTCAGGCACGGAATATATAGTCTACGACTGTCGTAGACTATATATTCCGTGCTTTCAGGTCAGAAAAGGTCAAATTTTAAAAATGAAATTTGTCAACACAAAAGGTGCCTATCAGATGCAACTTGAGCTCAGAAACATGATGGTGCCATTTATGTTGCTGTATCGACGTCAAAAACGTACTGAAAAAATGGATTTAAAAAATATATAATTGTAAAATTTTGGCAATAATGCGAATAGCTTGGCTATTTTTGAGGATATTGGACTAAAACCTGCTAGTGTAGTTAATCTGTGTGTGCTCTATTACATATTATTCCGGTTTTTGCAAAGAATTGAAAAAAATCAACAAATATATTTTTTGTTATTGTAAATACATATTTTTTTTTTTAATTTTCAAAATTTCGAAAATTCGAGATATCAGTTTGATTGCTACGTATATTTGTAGTCCACTAATGCAATGAAAATAAATATAGCGCTAAAACTGAGCTCTTCAGAGCGTTTGCCGTAAATCAATATTTTGCAACAACATCGGACGACATGATGTCACTCTAACGTCATTTCCGGCCAAACTATGGTGACTAAAAAGTTGAAATTGTAACACAAGGTGTCAAATTGATGTTGCTGAGGGTACCGCAAGTTTCGTCTTGATCCGTCAAACGTATTAGAAGATATTGCTGAAAAACGGGAGGAGGGGGCTCTGTAGAGCACCCCAGTCATGCGCGGGTTAAGGGGGCCCGCTCAGCAGAATGCGTATGAAATATGGAGAGATTCTGAAAAATGGGTGGGGGCGCGCACACCGCTTTGGTGGCGATGACCCTCCGAAACAAAATCCTGGCTGCGCCACTGGGCTTATTCAACGTGGTCTCTAACGGCTAAGGCCGCGTTCGATGTCTCCTCGGACGAAGAACATTCTACGCAGAATATTCTATTTTGCGTTCGAAGAAGCACACAGTCGGACGACGAGACCGGCCATTTTGTGCGCCACTTACACAATGTGCGTCAGTTTCGAAAAAGGCCCAAGTTTACGTTTCCATAGAGACCGCGCACAAATGTCAACAACTTCTGTAAACAGCTGCTGCGCCGCTTTTGAAATACGCGCCATCATTGCCTCTCTGCCCACCGTAGTACGCTCAAAAGATTCTGCGCGGACGGCAAAGATTCTACGTGACGTCACGTAGAATCTTTGCCGTCCGTGCGACATCGAACGGCATTTTGGGCCCGGTCGGCATAGAATCTTCGCCGTCCGGGAGACATCGAACGCGGGGTAAATATGAGTTTGAATATTTGACGTCATCAAGTTTGATCAGTTTTTCTACCATAGCTTTGCAAAAAGAGATATCGAGCTGAAATTCGGCATATCGATAGCAGACTAATATGTCTATAACATGTTTTCCGTTTTTTCTTTTACCTGTATTTTTAACCCGCGCCGGGCCGGAGGGGGTGTGTGAACACTCCCTCTGCGGTTTTTCGCAGATATATCAAAAACGGCGGCGCTCCGCGCCGCCGTTTTTGGTACACCTGTTCGTGCATCTTTTCCGCACATGTCGTAAAAATTTCAGACCCAGGTCGCCTTAGGTCAGGTCACCAGGTTACGCCAAGTGACCTCACCTCAGAAAAAATAAGAATGCTTGTCATAGCTACACCGATTGATCGATTGCCATGAAACTTTCAGCGATTGATTAGAGCAACATTATCTATAAAATTTATATCCCGGAATTTTGATATCGGTGACAATGGTGTTGTGGTATCGGCCGCCCCGGTTGACCTTGACCGCCCCTGACCCAGCGGGCCGGGCGGCGGGCGGCGCGAGCGGGCAGTGTGGAGCGAGACGAGCTCGAGTGCGGGTGCGGTGCGCGCTAATAAAGTACAGTGATTGTGAGACGCGTGTGTGACGGCCGAGGCGCGGAACAGAACATGGCGCGGTCGGTAGTGTTATCGCCGTTGTGATTCCGAGACGACCTGACCTTCCCATCGCTGTGCCAGACCGCTCTGCTCTGCCATGGGGGACCACGAGCAACTGGAGAGGCTGACGGCGCTGATGGTCCAACAGTCCGAGCAGGCCGCGCAGCGGGAGGAGCGCCTGGCTGCCATGCTGGAGCGGGCCCTCGCCAGCCAGACGCAGCCGCCGGCTGCGCGGAGCGCGGCAGCCGTCATCGAGGGTGGACAGCCCGCTACCATCGCCGCCGCGACCACCACCGCTCCGCTGGCGAAGCTCCCATCCGGCGCCATCACGGCGCCCCACCTGACCTCTTCCGCGTCTCTCAAGGAGTTCGGCGCCTGGCGCCAGAAGTTCGCCGACTTCCAGTTGCTCACCCGCCTGGGCACGCTCTCCATCGACGAGCAGAAAGCGACGCTGACATCACTGCTCGACGACGAGTGGACGCGCACGCTTCGGTACAGCCTCCAGGTACCCCAGGACGCCAACTTGGAGACTGTCCTAGACATCATGGAGGCCCATCTGCGTGGACAGCGGAGCATCATCCTGGATCGTAGAGACTTCTACTCGCGGATTCAAGAGCCGGATGAAATGTTCGATGATTTCCTGTCGTCTATTAAAGAAATCGCCGCGTACTGTGATTTTTGCGATGTTTGCGTTGACGATCAGTATCGTGACAGAGTCGTGGTGGGTACACGCGACGAGGAAGCGCTGAAGCGTATGCTGCACGAGCCCAAGCTGACTCTGCAGAAGGCCATAGACATTTGCCGTGCTTGTGAATCGGCGAACACAAACAGCGCGGCGATACTCGGCGAGCCGGCCAGCGTGACACGTGTGTTGGCGTATCGTCGGTCTCAAGCCTCTCTCCGCTCGGACAGCTCGCGCCGGGGCGATCTCTGTCGGCGCTGCGGCCGGCCACGTCATGCCGACGGAGTACGCTGCCCCGCCACGGACGCATCGTGTCACACGTGTGGCGGCACCGGCCATTTTTCCGCGGCGTGCGCCACCCAACCGGCTGACCGCGGGACCCGTGGCGGCAGCGGCCGCGGCTGGCAGGGCGCCAGGTCACGTGACGGCGCGGCCGGTGACCAGCCGTCCGGCCGCGGCCGGCCAAGGTCACACCGCGGGCGGGACGCGTGCCCCGGTCCCGGCCTTGGCGCCGCGCCAGCACACGTGAGCGCGGCCGGTGACCGTTCTGGAGTTCGACAGCTCATCGGAGACATCCACGTGGACCAGCTAGCTACGCGCCGGACGCCGCGGGTCGAACTGATGCTCACTCACCCGTCCGGCTCTGCCGCTGTTTCATGCGTGCCCGACACCGGCGCTGAGGCGACGGTAATGGGCGCTGAAATGGCCGCGTCACTCAGCATCCCGCTGCAGACGACACCCTCCTCGGGCTCTGCAGTCAAGTTTTCGTCTGCTGGAAACACGCCCCTGACCTGTATCGGCCAGTTTGGTGCCACGGTGACCCTGGGCGACAGCGAGATCTACACGACAGTCTACGTGCTGCAAGAGGTCACCGGTCTCCTGCTCGGCTGGTGTGACGCCGTGCGCCTGCGGATTCTGCCCGCTGACTTCCCGGCCCAAATACCTGCCGCCACCTGGCGTCGCCAGTCAGTGCCGGATCCAGCAAGGGCATCTCACGACAGTGGATCCCGTATCCGCTCACGATCGGCTAGCGCGCACGATCGGCAGCCCGTATCCAGCGGACCGCTGGCGACATCTATCGACACGCTGCAATCGCCACCTACCGGTCACCCGCCGCCACGTACCGTGGGCGCCGGAGCGTCACGTGCCGCTGGAGCCGTGGCACGCCGGGCGGGTACGTTGAGCGATGACGGAGCATCTGCAGGCGGACTGGTGGACTCCGAGGGCGGCCGGGCGACTGCAGCGACAGATGCCGGAGCCGCACCACTCAGCGCAGCAGAGCCGGGGCCCAGTTTGGAGACGCAAGTTTCTCTGCCCGCGTGGGATCACGATTACGATCCATCAGATGACGTCATCCGGAGTCACGAAGCAGCCATAAGACGTCACTTCCGAGTGGTGTTCGACGGTAACGATGAGCTGCGCGAGATGACTGGCGGCCCCATGGTCATCGAGCTGACAGAGGACGCAGTCCCCACCGCTCTCACAGCCGCCAGAACTATCCCATACTGCTGGCGTGAGCAAATCAAGAGCCAACTGGACGAACTGGTGGCCAAGGGCATCGCAGCCCCGGTGGACTACCCTACAGAGTGGTGCCACCCCATGGTGCCCATTCCAAAACGCCAGGGAGGAGCCAGGCTGGTCGTGGACATGACCGCCATCAACAGATTCGTGAAGCGGCCCACCTATCCCGTCAGGCCGATTCACGACTCGGTGGCGTCCATCGACGGAGACACGCGATGGCTGACCACTCTGGATGCCGCCATGGGCTACTTTCAGGTCCCGATTGACGAGGAGTCGCAAGATCTCACCTGCTTTATCACCCCGTGGGGCAGGATGAAGTTCCTGAGGGCCCCGATGGGCCTCGTATCCTCGGGCGACGAGTATAATCGGCGAGGTGACGCAGCACTCGGTGATATTCCGCGGACTCTGAAAATCGTGGATGACCTCCTTCTGCATGACGCCACGTATCGCGCCCATCTCGCCCATGTGATCGCCGTGCTTCAGCGCTGCCAGGAGACGGGCATCACGATCAACCCACGAAAATTCCAGTTCGCGCAGCCGTCACTGGACTACTGCGGCTATCGCATCTCTGGACAAGGCTACACTGTGGACAATCGCAAGCTGCAGGCGATCTCCGAGTTCCCACGGCCGGAGAATCTCACCGATCTCAGGTCCTTCCTGGGGCTCACCAATCAGCTGGCTGGATTCTCATCGGAGATCGCCAGTGCGGCTCAGCCCCTCCGTGACCTGCTGAAGCAGCGCACCGTCTGGAACTGGACCGTGCAGCACGAGGAGGCATTCAATGCCGTCAAAGGGGCGCTGGTGGCGCCACCTGTGCTCGCCTTTTTTGACCCACAGCTGCCTACGGTGCTGCGGACGGACTCGGCTCGCACCCGCGGCTTAGGCTTCGTTCTCCAGCAGCGCCACGGAGATGTGTGGAAGATGGTTCAATGTGGCTCTCGCTTCCTCACAGACACCGAGTCGCGTTACGCAGTGGTGGAGCTTGAGTGTCTGGCGTGCCTGTGGGCCCTTCGGAAATGTCACATATTTCTGGCAGGCCTTCCTCACTTCGACCTGGTCGTAGACCACCGCCCGCTCATCCCCATCTTGAATTCCAAACGCCTGTCAGAGATCGACAACCCTCGCCTCCAGCGGATGCGTGAGAAAATGTCTCTCTACAGCTTCACCGCCACCTGGCAGAAAGGAGCATCACACTGCATCCCGGACGCCCTGTCACGCGCACCTGTCTGTGATCCCGCTCCGGGAGACGAGGCCGCCGAGGTGACGGACGCGCTGCACGACGCCGTGGTCGCCGCCCTCACCGCGACCTCCGAGGACGGCATCTTGGTCGCTCCGCTGCAAGACCGGACTTTGGACTCAGTCCGGGCAGCGGCCGCCCGTGACCCGGAGTACCGCGAGCTCCGTGACGTCATCTTTACAGGATTTCCCGAGCACCGGCACGAACTGTCACCAGCGCTGCGGCCGTACTGGGGAGTCCGCTCCATGCTTGCAGTGGACGACGGCCTCATCGTCTACGGCGCGAGACTGGTAATCCCGTCCAGCCTGCGCCGTGACGTTCTCCACCGGCTCCATGATGCTCATCAAGGAATGGAGAAGACCAAACGCCGCGCGCGTCTCTCCGTCTACTGGCCGGGGATAGACAGAGATATCTGTAACACCGTCTCGGCATGCCAGAGCTGCCGACAACTCGCCGCCAGTCACCAGAACGAGCCGCTATGGCGAGATGAAGCCCGGCCGACCCGCGCGTTCGAGTCCGTGTCGGCAGACTACTTTCACGTTGCGGGCCGGACCTACCTCGTATACGTCGACAGGCTGTCAGGGTGGCCGTACGTGACGGTCTGCCCTCGGACAGCTTCGGCTGATCACCTGGTGACACAGCTGAGACAGCTCTTCTCCCAGACTGGCGTGCCAGCTGTACTGCGAACGGACGGAGGTCCGCAGTTCGCCTCCTCGACACTTCGCAGATTCCTGGATCGGTGGGGAGTGCTTCACGAGATGTCATCTCCTCATTACGCCCGATCCAACGGTCACGCCGAGGCCACCGTCAAAACCGTGAAGAAAATCGTCGTGGCTGCGTCGGCGAGCGGACGGCTGGATGACGACCTGCTCGATCGCGGCCTGCTAGAGCTGCGAAACACACCACGAGCAGACGGCAGGTCACCGGCTCAAATCCTGTTCGGCCACCCGCTGAGGTCCGGCGTGCCCACTCATCATCGGGCGTTCGCGCCCGAATGGCAGCGTGCCGCCGACGCGTGCGACGCCAGAGCCACCGCTCTTCGACATGACGTCCGGTGCTACCACGATGCTACCGCGCGCCCGCTCTCAGGGCTGCGCGTCGGCAGTCACGTGGACGTGCAGAATGCCGAGAGCGGTCGCTGGGACCGCACAGGCGTGATCGTCGGCGTGGGACATCGCCGAACATACCTGGTCAAGATGCCGAGCGGCCGCATATACTGGAGAAACAGACGGTTCCTCCGACCGTACCGCCCCATGCTAGCCAGCAGCGCGGGGCCACCTACGGAGATCGACCCCAGTGGGGAGCAGAGTCCCCCGGCCGGGCGTATGGCGTTACCTCAGCCACATTCTCGTCTAGAGACACCGGAGCCCACGGCGGAGCCCCGTCGGAGCAGCCGTCAGCGTCGAGAGCCTCAGCGGCTGCAGGTCCGTTGGGATGCGCACACATATGACTGATGCTCCATGCCTGTGTGTACGTATAGATGTTAACCTGGTCTGCTGTTAACGCGGTGAACTGTTTTGTTTGCTGGTGTGTTTGTTTTGCCCCTTTGTTTGCGTTTATTGGTCCGTCTGTCGTTTGTTGCTTTGTTTCGGGTTTATGTTGTTTGAAGACGTTCGCCCCTCGTCTCACCTCTTTATATCGTGGCGAACATCTTGAGGGGAGGTGTTGTGGTATCGGCCGCCCCGGTTGACCTTGACCGCCCCTGACCCAGCGGGCCGGGCGGCGGGCGGCGCGAGCGGGCAGTGTGGAGCGAGACGAGCTCGAGTGCGGGTGCGGTGCGCGCTAATAAAGTACAGTGATTGTGAGACGCGTGTGTGACGGCCGAGGCGCGGAACAGAACAAATGGGAGAAAATTGAAAAGCGTCTGTTTTGCACGAACGCCATTCTAGACACTCTCAAACGTCGAGATGTAGGTAAAATTGACACACTGAACCGGGAAATGGCAACTGTGACCCCTCGTTATGTCCCCGAGGTCATCTCAGGTCACGAACAGAATCTAACAGTTTTCGCTAATAACTTCTGATAGAGGCTTGCTTGAGCGCTGAAAATGCCTTAGATGTGTTCAGCTCGACGTTGCGGATCGACTGATATGCAGCATGACCTTTTTCGGTCAGGTCATGACCTTGACCTGAGGACAAATTTTCAAGTTGACCTTTCAAGGTCAAATTATAGTTCATTCGATGCGTCTGGACGAGAGGAACACGATGCAGGCAAAAGTAATGTCATGGCTCTTTTGAGTCAAAACCTATTGCCGAAAAAAAATCGTTTTTCGTAAAAAAGGCTATTTTTGGAGTTTTTGCCCTCTGGAGACTAAACCGTTGACCTGAGGTCAAATCTGAGAACATTACCCAGAAAGGCCTGTAAAAGGGCTATCGAATGCACTTTTCCGAGGCGCTGTAGCTCTATCGGTTCCCGAGGTAGCCGTTGGCAGTTTCCAAAATGTTGAAATAGTCAGCATTTTACCTTTGGTGACCTCTGGTGACCTGACCTCTGACCTGACCCAAAAAAATGACCGAAATGTTTTCGTCCTTATTTGGGACGTTCTTTCGATTGCCGCTTACTGCGTGTCGCTACGTGGCCCAGGAGCCGAGTTAGAAGGGGGAGAAGGGGGGGTTGTTCAGAACCCCCCCCCCCCCCGGCCCGGCGCGGAATCTCAGAGCACCGGCCCGGCGCGGGCTAAGGTTTATATAACACCTAATTTTTTTTTAACTTTTGGGTTGAAACTAAAATAAAAATAAAAATCTGATGACGTAATTTGCATTTATGTTCATTTTACATATTTTTGACTTTGAATGTTTTTCTCTATCTTCAAAACTGTAGGCATGATAGTTCTCCCCGCAAAACCTTTTTTGGGTCAAAAAATGGCCGAACATGACGTCACTCTGATGTCATTTGTTACTAACCTATCATAGGCTGTGGAAACAATTTTAGACACAAGGTGTAAAAGTGATGTGCGAGAGGGTAGGTACTGAAAGTTTCGCGACGAACTGCGCAGTGCGCAGGTGTTTTAGAGATAATGCGAGAAGACTGGAGGAGTGGAGTGGGGGGGGGAATAGCTCCCCTCCCCACACACAAACACACCATCAGGGCATGGGGTAATAATGCCCTGCACAGTGCACACGAAGACGCGCCCAGCAACAGCAGCTAAGCTTTTGTAATATCAGCTGTCCTGAGATGAGTTCGGTGAGTTTAGCGCCAGTCTGCGCTGCCAGCTACGCCGCCCACCTTATTTCAACACATGGGTTTGGCATCTTTGGCAGCCCGTAAAACAGCATGTGTCCGTCAAAAGGCTGGTCTCGCCCCACCAGAGGGTGAGTCAAGCCTCGGTGCCGGTGGGGCGACTCTGAAAATAGCCGCGGCTGCAGGCTGCAGCTCTGTCCGCCGAGGGAGGAGCGTTTCCCCCGGCCTGAGGTCAGACGGCCACTCCGGAGCGCACCCGCCGCACGTGCACACGCCCTCTCACACAGCCGAGACCAGCCATGCCGTGGGTGAGTCCACAGGGTATCACTGCTATCGCTGATACAGTTTGGGAAGATAGATCGGAAGGGCTCCATTATAATCTTTCCCATTGTACCCGAATCTCATTTGATCGAAATAAGCTGCAAAATCGATAGATATCCGATATTCGGGTCATGCTAATCACTTCAATAACTTAACCCGCGCACCGACGGGGGTCTGCGCCAACTTAGTACCGACGGGGGGGGGGGGGCGGATGACCGCCCCCCCCCCCCTGAGATCTCGAGAACGAAGCAAGATAGCGACAAGCGGTAAACGGCATCGGATACGCACGGTCAAGATCTACAATTTTTACTAAGGTCATTTTTAGGTCAGGTCAAAGATGACGTCACAGGGGTCGAAAAAGTCAAAATGGCGGCGCTAAATATGGAGAGAGTTTTTCTCGAATAACTTTCGAACTAGTCAAGATAGGAACAAACTAAGGGCATCATCGTGATCCTCTAGTCAATCCGCATCGAATGATATATATGTTGACCTCGAAAGGTCAAGGTCAAAGGTTGACCTCAGGTCACGTGACCTCGAGGTCATCATGTATATCATTCGATGCGTCTTGACGAGCTGAACACAATGAGACCATCCACGCGTCTGTACCTTGTTCCTGTACGGAGTTATTGGCCAAAAACCTTTGGTGACCTTTGATGACGTCACATGACCTCACAGCTGCCCAACAGCAAAACAGACCTCAAGGTAGTGAAGGTTGATCGTATATGAAGTCATGTATGGTATATGGGGCCATTCCGACCCGTTTTAGTGGTAAAAACAGGGAGTTGATTTTTCCCCCATTGACTTATAATGGGGAGGTCGCGAAATTGACCTGACCTTAGGTCACCGATATCAAAATTCCGAGATATACAAATTGTAGCTACTAATGACCTAATAATACCCTGCGACTTTCAAAGGCCTCCGACATCTACTGTAGCTCTGGCACGGTGACAAAGTTGCAAAAAAGTGACTTGAGGTTGGGTCATTCAAAGTGACCTGGTGACCTGACCTTTAAAGGTAGGAGGTTCAAACTTGCACACCATGTGTAAAATTGATGTGGTTATAGTCATACCAAATTTCGCGGCGCTACGCGCCGCGGTTTTCCCGCTATTCGCGAAAAACCTCAGGGGGGGGCGGATATCCGCCCCCCCCGTCGGTGCGCGGGTTAAGTACCAGGTCCGTCCCAGCTTGAATCGTAATGAATACTGAGGTTTTTGAGATGATGTGCATTGTGCACAACACGACCGTGAAATGCGCGCCAAGCGAATTGCCCGGAAATTCGTTTTTATCAAGTGCTTTTATTTTCATTACATATAATTATGATTGATATTAATCGATTCATTAAAAAAGTGAAAAAACAAAAGCATGAAACATTACTTTTTGTGCTTTTTGTTTGTAAGACGGTTAAAAAATTACTTAATACCTGAATAACCCTGATAACCATGTTTCCGTAACAATTGCATGACATTCTTATATTTTTATTAAAATATGTCCGTCTAAAAAAATATGTGTGGACAGGTAAAAAATGATATCCCTATTGCTCGGTGAAATTTGATAGATATTCGATACATATCTTGTTGAACTCAGTAACAACACTGTAGGGTCAATTCATTAACATATTCATCGTGAAATAGCCGCTAAAAACTCCGTTGTCAATCGGAAGTGTCCTCCACCTTGCGTCATGACCCCGGCGACCGAGCCAAATATAGCCGTCGGCCAGCCACCCGGCCCCGTATCTCGTACCCACCGATGCTCGGCCCTGGCACCAACGCTGAGCAACTGAACAGTCGAAAATGGGCAGATGATTTGTTCGGAACCCAAATTTTCGGACAGTTTTTAACCCTCGCCCGTATTACTTCTTTCCCGCGCCCCGCTGGGGGTTCTGGATTTCCAGGCCCTGCTGGGAAGGGGGGCGGGTTGAACACAATTCCATGACAAAATATCGAACGCAAATTACCAAAGCAAAAAACGAAGTCGTAAAATTTCGAAATCGCAAAATGCCGAGTCCCATAATATCGAATCCGCGAAATATCAAAATGGCATAATATCGAAATAGCAAAATATCGACTCGCATAATATCGGAATAGCAAAATATCGAAATGGCTAAACATTGAAATACATGAAATAATCTAAAAGACAAAATATCGAAAGCGAACTATGGAAAAGACAAAATATCGAGTGCAGAATGTCGAACAGACAAAATATAGAAAAGACAAAATATCAAAAGCAGAAAATCGAAAAAGGCAAAATATCGAAAATTCCTAACCTAACCTAACCTAACTCAACCCAACCCAACCCAACCCAGCTCACCTCTTTTTCAGTTAAAAACAACAACAGTCGGAAACGTCAATTCATCAGCGATTACATTCAATATTCTGCTTTCGATATTTTGGTCTTTTCTATAGGTATTTTGCTTTCGATAGATATTTTGACTTTCGATGTTTTGTCTCTTGATTTTTTGTCTTTTTATATTTTGTCTTTTCGATGTTTTGTCTTTCGATATTTCATCTTTCGATATTATGCTATTCGATGTTTTGCGGTTTCGATATTTGCGATTCGATATTTTGCCAGTTCAATATTCTGCTTTTCGATATTTTGCAACTTCGATATTTTTCCCTTTCGATATTTTGCATTCCTTATTGTGTCACTTCGATATTTTACCTTCTATATTTTGTGATTGCATATTTTGAATTTTCATATTTTGTCCGGAACCCGTTGAACACCTCCCCCCGCTAGTTCTAACTCGACTCCTGGGTCACGACGCGATATGTGGAAGGCGGCGTTCGAAAGAACGTCCAAAATAATTACGAACTTACTTCAGTCACTTGTCTAGGTCACAGGTCAGGTCACGAGAGGTCATTAACCCGCGCATAACTGGGGGGCTCTACAGAGCCCCCCCCCGTTTTTCAGCAATATCTTCTAAACCGTTTGACGGATCAACACGAAACTTGCGGTACCTTCCAAGGCATCAATTTGACACCATGTTTTTAAAATCTGAACTTTCTAGCTACCATAGTTTGACCGTAAATGACGCCAGAGTGACGTCATGTCGGCCGATTTTCATGCAAAATACTGAATTACGGCAAACGCTCTCAAGAGCTCAGTTTTAAAGCTATGTAGATCCATTTTCTTTGCATGAGTGGACTACAAATTCACCTAGCTATCACACTGCTATCTCGAATTTTCGATATTTTGATGATTTTGAAAAAAAACATGTATTTACAATTACCAAATAAATATTTTTTTTTCAAAAAGTTTTTGACTTTTCGCAAAAACCAGAATATATGTGATAGAACATACACTGATGAACTACATTTGCAAGTTTTAGCCCAATTTCTTCAAAAATAGCCAAGTTATTCGCATTATTGTCAAAATTTTACATTTTTTAAAATCCTTTTTTTAACCCGCGCACCGACGGGGTCTGCGCCAACTTCGCACCGACGGGGGGGGGGCGGATGACCGCCCCCCTGAGATCTCGAGAACGAAGCAAGATAGCGACAAGCGGTAAACGGCATCGGATACGCACGGTCAAGATCTACAATTTTTTACAAAGGTCATTTTCAGGTAAGGTCAAAGATGACGTCACAGGGGTCGAAAAAGTCAAAATGGCGGCGCTAGATATGGAGAGTTTTTCTCGAATAACGTTCGAATTAGTCAAGATAGGAACAAACTAAGGGCATCATCGTGATCCTCTCGTCAATCCGCATCGAATCATATATATGTTGACCTCGAAAGGTCAAGGTCAAAGGTTGACCCCAGGTCACGTGACCTCGAGGTCATCATGTATATCATTCGATGCGTCTTGACGAGCTGAACGCAATGAGACCATCCACGCGTCTGTATCTTGTTCCTGTACGGAGTTATTGGCCAAAAACTTTTGGTGACCTTTGATGACGTCACATGACCTCACAGCTGCCCAACAGCAAAACAGACCTCAATGTAGTGAAGGTTGATCGTATATGAAGTCATGTATGGTATATGGGGCCATTCCGACCCGTTTTAGTGGTAAAAACAGGGAGTTGATTTTTCCCCCGTTGACTTATAATGGGGAGGTCGCGAAATTGACCTGACCTTAGGTCACCGATATCAAAATTCCGAGATATACAAATTGTAGCTACTAATGACCTTATAACATCCTGCGACTTTCAAAGGCCTCCGACATATACTGTAGCTCTGGCACGGTGACAAATTTGCAAAAAAGTGACTTGAGGTTGGGTCATTCAAAGTGACCTGGTGACCTGACCTTGAAAGGTAGGAGGTTCAAACTTGCACATCATGTGTAAAATTGATGTGAACGGCGTTTGATAGCCCTGTCAAATTTGTTGAAGGGAACTAAATTTCATTGACCTCGGGGTCACCGATGACGTCACAGGTCAGGTCAAAGATAAAATGTTTCACCGTTCACAGGGCTTCTAGGTGCTATAACACTGAGTAAAACGCATTTTGTCGAAAATCAACGATAGGGCGTCAGTTGTCTAGTACATATGTTGCTATTAGAGGTCACTGGTCATACCAGGTCAGGTCACAGGTCAGGTGACCAAAGGTCACCATGGGTCACCACATGAACCCAACTTTACTAAGGTTGTGCGATGCATGTTTTATGGCCAGTTTTTCATTTCCAACTCAATGGTGTCAGTTATAAGACCATCAGGTACGGTTTAGGTAACTTTCTGGTGGAGGTCAGGTCAAGGTCAGGTCAAAATAGGTCAAATTTTAAAGTTGATATTTTTGCATAAAATGGGTAGTGATTCGATGCAGCTCGTCACGATAGTGGTCTTTGTTTTGCGGTACGAGGTCTAGCCCTCGCCGGACCTATTGGTTTTTTACATACGCGCCGGCCGAGGGGGGGGGGGGGGGCGGGTACGACCCCCCCCCCTCGCCGTTTCGCCCCTGGTGGAGCTAGCGCGTCGCGGAAAAAACGAGCGTGTGCGCCGTTACGAGACGCAGAGATTGGTACCCGATTTTAAGTTCCTAGGTCAACCGGTGACCTCTGAGGTCAGGTCAAGTGCCCCAAGGTACGGTTCAGTTTTTGGTGAATAACTTCGCAAAAAACGGCCGCAGAGCGCCGATTTTGGCAGCATCTTGTTCGTCTCGCTCAGGCGCGTCGAATGATATACTTTTTGTCCGGGTCAGGTCAACTTGGGGTGTTGACCTCAGGTCAAGGTCAGGTCAGCACCCCCAGGTCACGAAGTTGGTCGAAAGAGGTCATGTCGCATATCATTCGATTCGGCAGGTCTTCCTGAGTCCATTGGTGGCTTTCCCGACTCGCTAGCTCAATTTGATCAAGAGTTACTGACGAAAAACTAATATGACCTTGATGACGTCATAAATGACGTCACGCAAGGTCAACATTGCAAAAGTGACGCATCTAACCTTGCAAGGAGTGCATCAAATCACGATTCTGTGTGCTTGAGATAGTTGGAGATCGTTCCCGGCGCCAGAATAGCAGTTTGAATTTTTCCCCATTGACTTATAATGGTGAGGTCACGAAAATGACCTGACCTCATATGACCTTTAGGAAAAATCCGAGATATACAAGTTGTGGGACTCATAATGGATACTAGATCCTGCAAGTTTCATTTCCCTGTGACATCTCCTCTGACAGTGAGGGCGTTGCGAAGTTGCGACATCTGAAGACCGTGCAGAGGTTCACTTATGACGTCATAGGTCAGTGACCTGACCTGACCCAAAAATGCGGTTGGTGTCAAAAGATCCGGCTTGGATCAAAGGTCAGGTATGCCAAGTTTCAGCTCGCTATCGCCAGCGTGTTCGGAGCTATCGCGAAAAAACCCTATGGGGGGGCGGCACCCGCCCCCCCCCCCCCTCGGCCGGCGAGGGCTAGAATTGCTAAAAACTGAGTTTGAAAATTTGACGTCATCAATTTTTAACAGTTTTTTCGCTATAACTTGGCCAAAATAGGAGGTATCAATCTCAAATTTGGTATGTAGATAGAACGTGGTAGGGGCTATCACATATATTCCGGTTTTTTTCGAAATTCTAAAAACGTTTCGGATTTTTCGTATTATATTCAAACAAAATATTTTTTGATTTTTTGGGTCAAAATCCAAAAAAAATTTAAAAGCCCAGATAGCAGTTTTGTAGCCCTCTTACTTCTACACCTTTTATATCTGAAACATTTTTATGTATCTCTAAAGCTGTAGGCCTGATAGCTCTTCCCGCTAAACCTTTTTTTTTGTCGAAAATGGCAAAATGACGTCACTCTGACGTTATTAGCGGCTAACCTATCATAGCCTTTGGAAAAAATGTTCGTCACAATGTGCAATAGCTATTCACGGGAGGGTACTGAAAGTTTGGTGACGATCGGCGCAGCAGTTCTCGAGATATATCGAAAAAAAAAAACTAAACGGGGGCAAAAAAATGCCCCCCCCCCCACCGCCTGGAAGGTTAAATAAGACGTAGGCTATTTACCGTGCAGATGATGAAGTGTAGTGGCTGTTTTGTTTCCGCAGATATTCGGTGGTCGGGATAAGGCCCAGGAGGAGGAGGTGCAGCGCTGGATCGAGACGGTTACTGGTGAACAGTGGCCGGCCGGGGTCCCGTACAGCGATTTCCTCAGGTAGGCTCACCTCCACATGCACCGAGACCCAGTGCAGCGAGCACCACCACTCCACACGCCGAGACCCAGTACAGCGAGTTGTACCTCGGATGGGTCTAACTACACACACCGAGACTTAAACCTAGTAAAGTGGGTACCACGGATGGGTTCACTACACACACCGAGACTTATAGTACAGTTGGTACCACGGGTGGGTTCACTACACACACCGAGACTTATCCTTCCAGGCGGTGGGGGGGGGGCATTTCCCCCCTTAGTTTTTTATATATCTGGAGAACCGCTGCGCCGATTGTCACCAAACTTTCAGTACCCTCCCGTGAATAGCTTTTAGTACACATTGTGACAAAAAAAAATCAAAGGCTATGATAGGTTGGCCACTAACCCGCGCCCCACTGGGGTCTGCGTATAACACGCCCTACTGGGGGGGGGGGGGCTATTCATAGCCCCCCCCCCCCACTCCTAACTCCGAAACTACTACGCCGATCGTCAAAATTCAAACGGCGTCTGATAGCCCCGGAAAAACTGTCGAACGAAATCTAATTTCATTGACCTCGAGGTCACCGATGACGTCACAGTTCAGATCAAAGTAAAAATTATTAGCATTTTGGCTTGTTCACGTTTTGGGCTCTGGCCGCCGTCTTACAAGTCAGATCAGGCTCATTTTTGGATCACACACTCGTGAGAAGATGCTCTATATACCCTGAGGGTACCAAACTTGTACTTTGATTTTCAGGTCAAGGTCAGGTCATCACAGGTCACGAAAATAATATATCATGCGTCAGTCACGTGACACATGTTTTATGGTCAATTTAGGTCCGAGATTTCGAATTTGATGTCGTCTGTGTCATTCGAGGTCATTTTGATTAAATTTAGCTTAGGTCAGGTCACTTCCAGGTCAAAAAAAGTCAAATTTTGAAGTTGAAATTTTTCAACAAAAAAGGTGTCTATTGGATGCAGTTTGAGCTCAGGAACACGATGGTGCTATCTATATTGGCGTACGATGTCAAACACGTGCTGAAAAATTGATTTGAAAAAATAATAATTGTGAATGTTTTGCAATAATGCGTAAAACTTGGCCATTTTTTAACCCTCGCACGACCAGGCCATTTCTCATAACACGAACGACCAGGGGGGGGTTGTTACGACCCCCCCCTGGCGTTTCGAAACGGAAGGTCGTAGAGCTTAGCGGAAAAAACCAACGGATTGCTCTCAACGAGATCTCGCGATTGGTGGTATATTTTTCGGTCCTAGGTCAACATTTGACCTACTTTTGACCGGTCAAAGGTCAAATTTTCGGAAAAATAGACTTTTTTCAACTTCCGGCGGCGATTGCGGCAAAACGGTGGGAGATATCGACTTGAAACCTTCACTATCGTGTTCCTTGATCAATTTTCTATCGTTTGGTATGTATTTCGTTTCCCTAGCTCTAAAAATGGCGCGTTGGGAGCGCCGGAAGTCGGCAAGGTCACAGTCGGCGGCAGAAATTCGAAAAATCAAAATTTAAATTTTTGAAATCTGATTGTATTTTTGGATTTGGGAGGTCCATTTGCTCCCTATAGAAGCTAATATTGCTGCATATTCCCATTGAGCTGACAAGAATTAGCAAAATAGTGGTTCGGGCGCTTTTCAAAAATAGTACCGGACGCTGTTCCTCTTGTGACGTCATAGCTCCGTGACCTGACCTGACCCGGTCAAATTTCTTATACCATATGATAGCCAATACTTGCCCCAACATGCATGGGAAGTTTCATCACGATCCATCAACCGATGTCCGTACCACCGGCAGGAAACCTCGGGCGTTGGCACTCAGTTTGTGAAAATCCGGCCGGAGGCTGTACCTCTTATGACGTCATAACTCCGTGACCTGACATGACCCGATCAATTTTTTTCGGCAAAAGATGCGCAAAGGTTGCCCCAGAGGGTATTGAAAATTTCAGCCCGCTACGACAAGCCGTTTAGCGTGCACTTTGAAAAAACTCCAGGGGGGGGGGGGGGGTTGATACAACCCCCCTAGGCGTTCTAGGGTTAAGATATTTAGCTAAAAATTGCTAGAGTTAGTCATAATAATGCGTTCTATCACATACATTCCAGTTTTTCGAAAAACCAAAACAAAATTGAAAAAATGTAAAAATAGTAATTTTGGATTTTATTATATCAAATTTTCGACATTTTCAAAATTTCGAAAATCCGAGATTGCAGTTTGATAGCGCAGTCTATTCTGAGTCCTCTCATGCAAAGAAATTGGATCTAGCTTAAAAACTAAGCCCTTGGGAGCGATTGCCGTGGTTCAATGTTTTGCGTCGAAATCGGCCGAACATGACGTCACTCTGACGTCATTTCCGGCCGACCTATAGTAGTTATGAAGTTCAAATTTTGACACAAGGTGTCAAATTGATGCAGCCTAAGGTACTGAAAATTTGGCGTCGATACGTCAAGCGGTTTGGAAGTTATTGCAGAAAAACGGGAGGGGGGCTATGAATAGCCCCCCCCCCCCAATGGGGCGCGGGCTAATGACGTCAGAGTGACGTCATTTCTGCCAATTTCGACCCCGAAAAAAGGTTTCGCGGGAAGAGCTTTCAGGCCTACAGCTTTAGAGATAGGTAATCGGAGTTGGAGTCAAAGTCACTGAAATTCCATCGGCTATAATCGATGGAACCAGAGCTGCGTATAGGCAGCTCTGCTTGGGTCCTTTTAATACCGCGTCTTGAATGACACATTGAACGGCAAAGACGTTGTAAATTCCGTTTAACTCTTTCATTAGACTTGTAGATGGTACGTACGGTCGTGTTGTTCTTTGATCGGATAATATGTGCAACTTAGGCCAAGTAAAGACATATCGATGTGGAAAATAGCGAGAATGACACGGGTTGGCAAATTATCCAATAACTCATTGTTTCACGAGTTAATTAACCCGCGACCGCCTGGGGGGGAGGTCGGATCCGACCCCCTCTGTTTTTCTCGAATAACTCATGAACCGCTTATGCTATCCACTTACAACTTGGCATACCTCCTCCCCCATCAAGTTGACGTCTCCTGTGCAATTTTTAAGAAAAAATTTCCAAATATTTTTTAGATATATCGATTTTAGTGATGTAACTACATGGCGTTTTCAGTCAAAAATGGTAAATGTTTAAAAAATCGCCAAAAATCGTGGTTTTAAGCAAATTGCAAATTAAGGACACGAAAAGACGCAGCTCAACGAGTTTTTAAAATGGCTATCTCGGATTTTCCATAAAATGCATTTTTCACCCCTAAAAATTAAAAAAAAACTATATTTTTTGGAAAATAGCTAATAAAATCCAAAATTTTGGGAATTTCAAAAAATCGGAATATATGTTATAGAGCTCTATTAGAACATTAGATGTCCCAAATTTCAACTTTCTATCTTGATTTTTGACCCCTAAATTGTAAAAATAGCTTCAACATGCATAGGGCATGGTGACTTCATAAGCATTTTCGTGAATTAGAGGCACTTCTGAACATCGCATGTGAAAACGAATGGCACCACTAGATTTCTGGGACAAAGCTCGTCTCGAAAAGTGTATTTTTATGTCAAGAATAAAAAGTTGAAAAATTGACTTTTTCCTTGGCCCTCGTTTAGTTATGTATGGTATAAACGATTTTATATGCTTTCAATGCACACTTATCACCAGCACAGTGACTTGGGGTCACATATAACCATTACCATCGGATTCGGCGTGAAAAATAAGCCATAAAACTTGTGTCGCACGCCCATGTAGCAGAAAGTGAAAACCGTGACCTTTCGTGACCTGACCTGGCCTTGACCTGTACTTCGTATGACCCCTATACGCACATGGTACCTTCACTAGGCCTTTGAGGTTATTTTTGGTGAGTTCCGAGCAGCAGCTATCGATTCCGCTGTCCGTAAGCCCATGCAAAACCCCTGAATTTGACCTTTGACCTGACCTTGACCCGAAAGTTGACCTCAATCTTAAAATCCTAAGAGTGCTTTGGGAAGGTCTCGTAGAGACCTTTCGAACGCCGCCTCGCGGGGCTCGAAACGACCATTGGTTCTCGAGATAACAGGGGGGGGTCGGATCCGACCCCCCCCAGGCTGTCGTGGGTGCGGAAATAGCCCAGGCGGTGCCGGGTTATCCCTCGCCGGCCGAGGGGGGGCGGGTGCTGCCGCCCCCCATAGGGTTTTTTCGCGATAGCTCCGAACACGCTGGCGATAGAGAGCTGAAACTTGGCATACCTGACCTTTGATTCAAGCCGGATCTTTTGACACCGACTGCATTTTTGGGTCAGGTCAGGTTACTGACCTATGACGTCATAAGTGAACCTCTGCACGGTCTTCAGATGTCGCAACTTCGCAACGCCTTCACTGCCAGAGGAGATGTCACAGGGGAATGAAACTTGCATGATCTAGTATCCATTATGAGTCCCACAACTTGTTCATCTCGGATTTTTCCTAAAGGTCATATGAGGTCAGGTAATTTTCGTGACCTCACCATTATAAGTCAATGGGGAAAAATGAAAACTGCTATTCTGGCGCCGGGAACGATCTCCAACTATCTCAAGCACACAGAATCGTGATTTGATGCACTCCTTGCAAGGTTAGATGCGTCACTTTTGCAATTTTGACCTTGCGTGACGTCATTTATGACGTCATCAAGGTCATATTAGTTCTTCGTCAATAACTCTTGATCGAATTGAGCTAGCGAGTCGGGAAAGCCACCAATGAACTCAGGAAGACCTGCCGAATCGAATACTATGCGACATGACCTCTTTCGAACAACTTCGTGACCTGGGGGTGCTGACCTAACCTTGACCTGAGGTCAACACCCCAAGTTGACCTGACCCGGACAAAAAGTATATCATTCGACGCGCCTGAGCGAGGCGAACACGATGCTGCCAAAATCGCGGCTCTGCGGCCGTTTTTTGCGAAGTTATTCACCAAAAACTGAACCGTACCTTGGGGCACTTGACCTGAACTCAGAGATTACCGGTTGACCTAGGACCTTAAAATCGGGTACCAATCTCTGCGTTTCGTAACGGCGCACACGCTCGTTTCTTCCGCGACGCGCTAGCTCCACCAGGGGCGAAACGGTGAGGGGGTCGTACCCGCCCCCCCCCCCCTCGGCCGGCGCGTATTTAGAAAACCAATAGGTCCGGCGAGGGTTAATGAGAAAATAACAGTAGGTAAACCGCTTTTCTTATAACTTACCCTGCACATAAATTTATTAATTTCTTCACTTTCAGGTACTGACACATAAAGACATTGCCTTCTGAAAAATTGCACAGCAAGCCTGCTACTACACCACACTCCCGTTTGTCACAACGCTAAGCAGCGGCGTTCACTCGGCTTGCTCCTACCTTACGATAATTTTCCCGCTAGATGGCAGGCCTGAGCTCGATGTCGCCAGAAACTGCTAAGACACCAATCCACTATTATCTCATACACCATTGTATTGTATTGTATTGTATTGTATTACCTTCATGGACAATCCACGCGGGGCGTGGCGATTACAGTCCAGAGTCTGAGTCGGGCACAAACAAAAACATGCGGGGACAAGAAACACAGGCATACAGATTCAATCGCTGGACATTCGCTCTCTCTATACCTATACAAACGGACGATTCAAGACAGCACACCGCACACGGATGTCGCACCTCCTTCCTCTGACACGGGTCATCGTCGGGCGGTCGCCATCGCCGGACAGACTGCAGCCTTGGCCGCACGGGCGAATGGGGCGGGGCGCTGTTCGATGACACCGGGAGGCAGACTGTTTAGTAGCGCCGCGGCCCGGTAGCCGAATCGTCGCTTGCCAGTCTCGAGCCGAGCCGCGAGCGTGGAAGGTGGAAAAGGTGGTCCTGTCGAGTGGACCTCTCTCGCGCGTCACTGTTATTCATGAAGATGGCAGCTAGTGCTTCGGGCTCGCCGTTGCTTATTATTTTCTGCGCAGTTACCATGGTTTTAAAGGGACCCTCCCACCTTAACATTAGTTTTGAGTTGAGATAGCCAAATTGGTGGCCATGGCCTGAAAATACCGGTTTGGGCACTCACAACATCGAAAAATGCTTTAATTCGGAGATATGGAATTTCAAACTTGCAGTTTTCGGATTCTAAGGGGCTAATGCATTGGTATGCCCCCTTAGAATTTGTGACGTCAGCGGAGGTCTAACGATTTTTAAATCTTTTACTAAAACGTTTGGTAGCACGCGGTGGTATATGCTACTTTGCGCGCAACAAATGCCGCACTTTCAAATAAAGTCGCTAGGAACAGCGGAGATCCGAGAAAGTAAACAATAGTAAAAGTCTAATATCTTGAAAACCGGTGAATATTTTTCGATGAAATTTGGTAGATATTCGTTTTCGCTCTTCCTGAACCGAGCGACATCACTT
Source organism: Amphibalanus amphitrite (assembly GCF_019059575.1). Classification (NCBI taxonomy): domain Eukaryota; kingdom Metazoa; phylum Arthropoda; class Thecostraca; order Balanomorpha; family Balanidae; genus Amphibalanus; species Amphibalanus amphitrite. Next base: position 29,288 of record NW_024882300.1, on the reverse strand, counting down.
TCATGCCAATTCATTAACTTTTTTGAAGGTGGGAGGGTCCCTTTAACATCGGCCATAGCTTTCGGAGGCATCCATCCGAGTGAATCGCGGAGGCCAGAGACGTGATCGAATTTCCGGCGGCCGAATATGACCCGTGCTGCAAAGTTTAGAATTTTTTGAAGTCGGTCGAAGTTTTTCTGGGAGCCATTTCCATATACAGTGAGGCAGTACTGGACGCGCGAGATGACGAGTGCAGTCACGATCGTTTTGAGGATACCGTCTGGGAGGCAGTGTCGTGCGTGGGAGAGGCCGATCAGTACGCCCATGCAGCGACGGCTCAGCTCGGCCACGTGTGCTTCCCAGGTGAGTGCGCCGTCGAATACAACACCCAGGTTTCCCACCTGCGCGCACGGCAGGAGCTCAGCGTCACGGAAAGAGATTTTGAAGCGAGGCAGGCTACGTAGGTTTTGTCGGCTACCGAATACCATCAGTTGAGTTTTAGAAGCGTTGACTTTCAGGGCGTGTGCGCAGAACCATGCGTTAAGTGACTCTAGCGATGCCTCCATGCGCGAGATGAGACTCCTGATGTCGTTGCGTGGGCCGCTCACCAATATCTGGGTGTCGTCTGCGTACTGATAAGCGGTGGCGTCTCCGGCAAATAGTGAGAGGTCGTTGGAGAATATAGTGAAGAGGAGGGGACCCAAAGCCGAACCCTGGAAAACTCCTACGGTGTTTGGGAGCGGTCGAGAGGTTATCTTACGGCCGGTTTTGTCTTTCAGGGATACACTCTGCGTGTGTCCCTGAAGATAAGCGGAAAACCAGGAGGTCTCAATACCGTGGATTTGGAGCTTTTTGACAAGGAGTTCATGGTCAATGACGTCAAAACATTTGCTAAGGTCTATGAGGCATAGCATTGAGATCTCACCCCTATCGGTGGCGGCAAGGATGCTATCTGTGACTGACAGCAGTGCAGTCTCAGTGGAGTGTCGGGGGCGGAATCCGTGTTGGGTAGACGAAAGAAGGTGGTTATGGGTGAGATAGTGATAGAGCTGCTGATGGATTACACGCTCGATGATTTTCATGATTACGGGAACTAGGGAGATCGGTCTGAAATTGCTGGGGTCAGATGGGTTGCCCGACTTGAAGATCGGTTGAACGATAGAGTGTTTCCAGAGGTCAGGAATGTCGGAGCGGGTGATTGAGACGTTAATGATGTGTTAAATGATGTCGCCAATAGTTTGGAAGCATACTTTTAACATGCGGATGCATATACCGTTAGTGCCACGCGCGGCAGAGTTTCGCATGCTGAACACTGTGAGTCCGAGTTCCCCGAGAGTGGGATGGGACCATACCCGAGGGATGGGACTTCTGTCTATGAGTGTGATCCGACAGTGAGTGTTGGTGTTTTCAGGGATGGTGAGGCACTCTGCAAACTGATGAACTCCCTTTCGCCTGGCTGCATCAAGCGTATCAACACATCAGGATCGTCATTCAACTACATGGACAACATTCATAGGTCAGTTCCTGCGGTCTATGGGAAAATACTCTGAAATTTAGATGTTCAGATGCACGGATATTTTTATTCCCGAGCACATTTTAGTGCTGGTTTTAAACATATACCTACAAGAGTATCAATAATAGCATTCCTCTCGTGGAGTCGAAAATGAATGATGATAGCAAAAGAAAAAGTTTTTGAGGGGCTTTTGGCATTGCATCATTATCCGCTCTATTTTTTTATGATGGCGATGACGCAATGCTGAAAGTTTCTCAAACAGTTGGTTCTTTTGAACCCGCAATTCACCTCTATTTACACCTCTTGTAGCATGACTTATGTCATTATTGTAACTTTTCAAAACTTATTGTTTTCGTTGGAATCATGCTTATTGCTTATGTTCCCGTCCATGCATTTTATTTGCAAAAACAACTTGAAAATCTGTACATAAAGACCATTTCAAATGAAGATACGTAGAAAATTGGTAGGTCTGGCGACGGATGCACTGGATACCTATATCTTTGCGCTTGCATAATGCTTGCAGAATGCAATGAAACTACGCAACTCATCACGTTGTGGCTATTTTCGTCGTCATGCTTTCCGCTCGTTACATCTCGTCCGGTGCGTGCCGCTAGCTTCCTGAGGGCCGCCGTGGCGTACGGAGTTGCGGATGTCGACCTGTTCGAGGGCTCGGACCTGCTCGAGGGGCGCAACATCGAGAGGGTCACGCGCGCCATCCAGGCCGTGGCCCGGCAGGTACGTATGTTGTGTCCACGCCACTGGTGGCCCGTCTCCGGACCTCTTGTCCACGGGGCCAATTGTGCTCATTTCAAGTATGACATTTACAGACTTGGAATCATTTAGGAATGAAAGCAGTATGGCGCAAAGCCTTAGGGACTGAGACGTGTTATAACTATTACATTGTTCTAAAAAAATGGTCGACTTATTTAAAACTTCGTCACGACTTACGGGGCACAAATCAAATGAAGTTCTCTGGGTGTTCACTGTTCATTACATGTACATATAGGTATGAACAGTAAATCCATGGGTGAATGTACTCAAACATGTCATGCTGCTGGATGCTTATCTGATAGAATACCTATCATAAAAAGATACTAGCAGTGTTCACGACGTCCATCTGGTACACATTTGGTGCACATGTGGTGCAGATTAGGTGCATATTCGGTCATTTTTTTAATCAGATTTGTTTTTATTGTATACCTATCTATGTATGTATTTTCCGAAAATATTTAGATTTTAAAAATCCGAAATGGCAGTTAGCTATCCACGTGTACTTTTAGTCCACTCCTGCAAAGAAATCGGATCTAGCTTAAAAATTGAGCGTTTGAGAGCGATTGCCGTAGTTCAATGTTTTGCATCAAAATCGGCCGAAATTACGTCCCTCTGACCTCATTTCCGGCCGACCTGTGGTAGCTAAAAGGTTGTAATGACAACAAAAGGTACCATATTGTCGCCGCTGAAGGTACTGTAAGTTTCGTGTCGATACGTCAAGCGATTTAGAAGATCTTGCGGAAAAACGGGAGGGGGCTCTGTAGAGCCCCCTCCCCAGTCATGCGCGGGTTAACGGTACATAGTCACCAGCATCCAGCATTATGACACGCCGGTCGGCCGTCCCAACCATTCAATACGCCCCTGTCCCATCCGCCTGTCCACCCGTGTGCGTCAGGCCCTGGCCCACCCATTCAATACGCCCCGGGTCCCGCCCGCCTCTGTGTGCGGCAGGCCCACCGTCACCCGGAGTACCGCGGCCCGCTGATGGGCCCGCGGCCCGCGCAGCCCAACGTCCGCCACTTCGACGAGCAGACGCTGGCGGCCGGCAGCGCCACGCTCACCCAGCAGACGGGCTACAACCGGGGCGCCACGCAGGCCGGCCTGAGCTTCGGTAAACCGCGCCGCATCATCATCGGCAAGTGACCGGTTCTCCAGCCGGCAGGCGACGGAAGAGGATGGAGCGATGATAACGATTCCATGCGGGCCAGTGTGGCCAGACGCGCGTCGTGAACACCTCTGCTTGATGATGGATTCATGAGACTGAGAAGATTAATGAAAACTGCGTTGGGATGTTCACTAGCTATACCTAGAATGAATGCATGAGTGCTGATGAAAATGATTGAATGACGATCAGTGAAAATTTCACGACGCGCTTTCGAGCGTTGTTTAATTGCGTCTTATGCACTATTTTCTTATGTAACATATTTTCATCTCTCTCATTGAAATACAGGAACTGGTGCAGCAGTAACAGTTTGTAGGTCTTTCATGGTTCAGCGTCGTCCCGAAAAAGAATGGTCACTTGCACGCTTCCTAATTCCTATGCTAGTCTGAATATTGTGCAAGGATGGCATCGACACCTCGAAACTGTGCGCTTACTCAGTCTCGGAATCAACTTTGTATGATAGCATTTGACTTCCACGGTATGTACACACTTCTACCTTTAACCCGCGCACCGACGGGGGTCTGCGCCAACTTCGCACCGACGGGGGGGTGGGCGGATGACCGCCCCCCCCCTGAGATCTCGAGAACGAAGCAAGATAGCGACAAGCGGTAAACGGCAAGGGATACGCACGGACAAGGTCTACAATTTTTACTAAGGTCATTTTCAGGTCAGGTCAAAGATGACGTCACAGGGGTCAAAAAAGTCAAAATGGCGGCGCTAGGTATGGAGAGAGTTTTTCTCGAATAACTTTCGAACTAGTCAATATAGGAACAAACTAAGGGCAGCGTTGTGATCCTCTCGTCAATCCGCATCGAATGATATATATGTTGACCTCGAAAGGTCAAGGTCAAAGGTTGACCTCAGGTCACGTGACCTCGAGGTCATCATGTATATCATTCGATGCGCCTTGACGAGCTGAACACAATGAGACCATCCGCGTGGCTGTATCTTGTTCCTGTACGGAGTTATTGTCAAAAAACCGCTGGTGACCTTTGATGACGTCACATGACCTTACAGCTGCCCAACAGCAAAACAGACCTCAAGGTAGTGAAGGTTGATCGTATATGAGGTCATGTATGGTTTATGGGGCCATTCCGACTCGTTTTAGTGGTAAAAACAGGGAGTTGATTTTTCCCCCATTGACTTATAATGGGGAGGTCGAGAAATTGACCTGACCTTAGGTCACTGATATCAAAATTCCGAGATGAACAAATTGTAGCTACTAATGACCTAATAACATACTGCGACTTTCAAAGGCCTCCGACATCTACTGTAGCTCTGGCACGGTGACAAAGTTGCAAAAAAGTGACTTGAGGTTGGGTCATTCAAAGTGACCTGGTGACCTGACCTTAAAAGTTAGGAGGTTCAAACTTGCACACCATGTGTAAAATTGATGAGAAAATAGTCGTACCAAATTTCGCGGCGCTTCCCGCTATCCGCGAAAAGCCTCAGGGGGGCGGATATCCGCCCCCCCGTCGGTGCGCGGGTTAATAAGCAGCATTGAACACATGCCACTGTATTCACCTGTTACTGCATTGCCCAGCTTTTTATGTGGATTATGTACGAAAAATGCTGAGAATTAGACAGCGGAGTGTCAACTTGAATGCAAATCCATGTATACGATCGTAATAAGGATTATCTCATCCATGGTAACAACTACATAATTTGAGAGTGCCACTGCAAATGATACAGATGTCCGTAATTTGTAATCTACGTTCTCAGAACAACGGTTGCTAAAGTCTGTTTTTTTTTTTAGCAGCTGCCGGTCGTTTAAAGCGCTTTAAATGCACCTGCACGTGATTTGAGATGTTCAAACATAAAAACGAGCCCTGAAAACGAGCCACTTTTTGGGCCAGTTCACAGTTGTGCTCAGGGGGGTGACACCGTAATGCTGTGCCATAGGCCGATGTTGTAGCCAGCTGATGAGCAGGAATGACGTCATCGGCCCATGATAGCCCTGACCAATGTGATCCAACCCATTGCGACTTAAGGTGACCTCTGTGACTTGGCCTGACCCATCGTGACCCTGGGTGACCTCTGTGACCTGACCTGACCCAGGGTGACCTGAGGTGACCTAAAGTGACCTTTGTGACCTGAAATGACCCAGCGTGACCTAATTTGACCTTTTTATCTGGAATTCACCCATTTGGACCCCTTCGTTCAGCTTTTCGCGTAAGTACAAGACTTCTGAACTAGTTATTATCGCGTAAATGCCTTATTCGTGATAGCGCCGTGTAGCAAGCGGTTCACCTAGGTCCTAGTGTGAACGCGGTCACGGCTTTCAGCAAGCTGGCACGCGGAGCCCGGAGGTCTTAGCTCCGCGTTGCCGGAGCTGAGCGCCAGCTGGACGACACGCGGCAGGAATGTATACGGTCACTGGCTGGTCTTCATGTCAGCGAATGCCGAATGGCATGGCCAGCTCAAGCACAGGCCGCTGACTCCAGGCGGCCAGCTGCGCCTGCAAGCTGTCTGCCATCAAGCCGGTGGCGGCGGCGTGGCCAGCGTGCCGAGCAGCTGCACCGCGCGACACCGCAGTCGGCAGCGGCCCCATCTTCGACTAGCACCGGCCTCGCCGAGCGCCGCCCCGGCGTCAGCTACTACTGGTTCAGGTCGGGCACCATGGCCGCAGTGGCTCGGCGCAGTCGGCCCAGAGCGCGGCCAGCTCGGCCAGCACCGGCAGCGACAAGTCCAGAGCGTCCGTGGCACGGCTGACCAGCGGCAGGTGGATGCAAGTCCCCCCCCCCCCCCCGAAATTTGGTTGCATCGAAATTCGCCACGACATTCAGTTCCTAGGGCCATAGCGTTTCCATGCTACATGCTCTGACTTTGTGAAGCGATATTTCCAACGCTTTTACTTTTTTTGTAAATGGGCTGCACCTTACCCCATCAGCCCCGCGTTGAGGCAGAACCCACCGGCCAGGCTCCATCTGCCTCTCCCGCACTAACAGAATCACTTAATCAGCCTAACATAATCAGAATCGCCGATCAGTTCCGGCCGGTACAGCCTGTTGGTCTCTGAGCCGATGGCACCGGAGCCGCAGCGGTTAGCCAAAGCTTAGCAAGTGCTCCAGAGCCCCGTCAAACGACTGAGGAGGCACCTAGCAGCAGCACAGTGCCGTCGACCGTTCCCGAGCCGATAACCAAAACTACAATGAGTTCCACACAGTCACTATGTCCGCCGTCGATGAACAGTTGCCCCCTCCCCCTCCCCAATTCCAAGCTGGATCCGCGCTTGAACTCAGTAGTTGACAGTATTTTGTTGACAGTATTTTTGGTTTTAACTTCTATGCTGTCTAGCCACGAATGTGCATTGTGCATAGCTTGGCATTTATATCAACCCATGACATGCTAATGATCGTGTACAAAACAGCTGGTTTTGTGTTTTGGTCACCTAGTTTCTGTCTACCCGTTTGCTACGGGCGGGCCCACGGCTTAGGTACAGCAGTCGGTACCGTCGGCACCGACTGCAAAATAGAGAAAGTTGGCTGCAATTTTTTGCTGTTGAAAGGTTGCAAGGATATTGAGTCAAACGGTTAAGAGGCCGCTGAACGTTTATTGCATTCCAGTTGGATAAAATCGATCACGAAACAATTGGCGCAAACGCCATTCAGTTTCGCTGCCGTGGGTGGGCGGAGTCGGCGGAGTATGGGCCGATGACGTCATCCTCCCGCCGGCCGTGATTCGCCCCGATTGGCCGATGTCCATACCTGGTTAGAGGGCCTTGGTTGTGCTCGTTGCGCTCGTTGTGCTGGCAGCGCCGATAAATATATCAGTATCCGATCTTATTGGACCTTAAATCATAGGCGTAGGAACAGGGGGGGCCAGGTGGGCAAGTGCCCACCCACTTTTCGAGGTGGGGGGGCCAACCATGTGTTTTGGCCCACCCACTTTTTACTCGAGGCCCCTCGTCCCGATTTGAGAGGACGCCATCACCTTCCAGAATAAACAAACTCGGTAAAAATAAGTTCCACGAATCCCCACGCACGGACTCCAAGGGGCCGTGATGGATCCAAGGAGGCCCTCTGTTCATACTTGTCAGTCGAAGCCCCTGAGACTGATGGCCTGAGAGGCCCTAGTGGATCTGAGGAGGCCCCAATATCCACACTGGTCTGGGGAGGCCCCTGACACTGGCGGTCTGGGAGGCCCCTCCATCCACACTAGTCAGAATAGGCCCCTGACACTGGCGGTCTAGCCGAGGCCCCCTACCTTCACTAGTCAGAGGAGGCCCCTCTATCCTCAATAGTCAGAAGAGGCCCCTGAGACTGATGTCTGGGAGGCCTATCCATCTACACTGTAGTCAGAGGAGGCCCCTGAGACTGATGACCTGAGAGACCCTTATAAGCACACCAGGCAGAAGAGGCCCATTATACTGATGGACTGAGAGGCCCTTCTATTCATACTGGCCACAGGAGACCCCCAAAACTTTCGGTCTGGGAGGTTCCTCAATCCGGCACCAGTCAGAAGAGTCCCCTGAGACTGATGGCCTGGGAAGCCCTTATATTCACACTAGGCAGAGGAGGCCCCTGAGACTGATGGTATGAGAGGCCCTCATATTCACACCAGTCAGAAGAGGCCCCCGAGGCTGATGGCTGTGAGGCCCTTCTGTTCATATAACCGGCCACTGGAGGCCCCTGAAACCGGTGGTCTGGGAGGCCCTCTATCCACACTAGTCAGAAGAGGCCCCTGAGACCGATGGTCTGAGAGGCTCTTATATGCATACTGGCAACAAGAGGCCCCTGAGACTGATAAGTCAGAGAGGTCCACTCGTAATGAATCTGAGGGGGCCCTCTATCCACATTTACACTTTTCTAGGGAGGCCCCGGGACTGATGGTCTGAGAGGCCCTTTTATTTATACTGTCCACAAGAGCCCCCTGAGATCAATGGTCTGAGAGGCTCTTCTATTTATACTAACCAGAGGAGGCCCCTAGGATTGATGGTCTAACAGGCCCTTCTATTTATACTAGCCAGAGGAGGCCCATGAGACTGATGGTCTGAGAGACCCTTCTATTCAAACTAGGCAGATGAGGCCCTTGAGAATGATAGTCCGAAGAGCCATGCGGCGGCAACTGGCCGTGGCCATATTTCGGCTCGGTAGGGCCCCACAGAGCTCATGAGAGCACCTCAAGGGCTCCTAAGTAGACACGCTTATCCCCATAAGGGTGCCACGCTGGCTTCTGAAGGCTCCTTGTAGGCATCTAAGGGCCCTTTCCGGCCTCTAACGGCTCCATCTGCCTGTGATGGCTCCACACCAGTGTTTATGAGCGCCACACAGCGGCGCCTTTGAGGGTCATACTAGTGTCTCTTAGGGCCCTATATCGGTGGCTCTGGGGGCCCCACACCGGCGCCTCTGTGGGCCACCACACCTGTGCATCTCAAGGCTCTATAAGTACATCTGAAGGACCCACACCGACACCTCTGAGGGCCCCATACCAGTATCTCGGAGCTCTGAAGGCCCCACACCGGTGACTCTGAGGACTTACCGGCTCCTGAGAGCACCATGTTGATGTCTAACGGCTCCACAAGGCCACTGAAGGCACCACACAAACTCTCACTGAGCTCTAATGTCCATGTACCGGCCTCTGAGGGATTTAAGCCAGCGCATTCATAAATCATAGCCCCACACCAGCAATTGTAAGGGCTTCACACTGAAGTATCTGAGGGTTCCACACCGGTGTCTCTAAAGGGCCACATACCGGCATCTCTGAGGGCCCCATACCGGCATCTCCGAGGGTCCACATCTGGCGGGCACCCATCAGCGACTGAAGGTCCCACACTGTCGACTCCGAGAGCCCCATCTGCGTCTCAGAGCACCATGCCGTCTCTAAGAACCACAGCGGCTCCTCCGTACGAAAGATGGGCGTCTGCATGCCAAAGGGGAGCGGTTCTGAGACAGTAGGGCACCTACGTGCAATAGAGGGGCGCCTATGAAGCCCATAGGGGCGCCTCAATGCGAAAGAGGGGCGCCTCTGAGGCCTACATATATGGGCGTCCACATGCAATAGAGGTCTGCAAACTGCAATTGATCAATGCCATGGGGGTGCATTCATAAGAAACAGGAGCGCCGGCATGGCAAAGAGAGGCGCCTTCAAGTGTCCATAAAAGAGAGACGCCTATGATAAGCGCACATTGTATGCGACTGCTGGACATATAGGGATGTCTCTGATGACTATATATAGGGCGCTTATATGCCAAAGAGGGCGCCTATGAAGCTAATGGGGGCACGTGGGAAACGAAGAAGACATTTGTGTAAGGGTTTTCAGGGGTCATGCGCCGTTTGCGGCAGATAGATTTTAAAAAAATCGGAGGGGGAATAAGTTTTAAAAATGATGCGGACTTTCCGCACTGTTCGCTTAAGCGGTTACGCCCCTGGGTACATCTGCCCGATCTCAGAAGCTAGATTTGGAGGTCATACTTGAAAGCAGCCAGCAGGACGAGGCAAAAGTTGGAGGCCCCTGAAAATAGGAGGCCCCCTGGAAAAGGAGGCCCCTTGACAGGGTGGCCCACCCACTTTTCATGACGTTCCTACGCCCGTGCCTTAAATGCATCTTATTCATTAAATTTGCTGGATTACAATAGGGATTTGCAATCAGTTTCAACAAAGTTGGTCTTATTAGATGGTCTATCGTATTTGGGTAAAAGGCAAAAGTCACGAAATATGCTTTTACGAAATAAAAGGTGATTTGAAGTTTGAGGTATGTCACGAAACAAGCAAAAAACGAAGCTTATTGCATGTCGAGTGCCAGAATACCAGATTAAGGAAAGGACTATGGAAATATATGCGAAAGACGTTTCATTAATTAAAAAAAGAAAATATGTAGCTTCCAGTTTTCACAATTACATTTATCTTTTACCACCTTACAGACAATTCGTTCAGAGACATCAGCAATTCGAGCCATTCTCATACACTTTATTTCGGAAATGTAGCAGACATTTTTTCGTCGGGAGGAAATCACGCAATTTGATTTGAAGGATACTCTTGTAAGGTCCATCATATTCCATATTTTTCTCTTCTTCTGAAATCTTTGACAGTATCCAGACACATCGAAAATGACTGCTTTGATTTAAAATAATCTTACTGAATTAACTGCATTACACTTAGTAACATTTAATTCGCGAGTAATAAATATTATGAAACGAAAAGATTAAGACTGTTGGACTGATGTTGATCCTTTACATATGTGTAATCGCAAGTAGGGTAGAGTGGGGCAAAGCGCCCAGGGCGGGTCAAACGCCCACCCCTCTTTTTTATGAAGTGCTCGACTTTTCGAAGAATTCTCGATAGCCATTTTCAAGAACGAGCAGGAATCTACTTTTGCCCCCTTTTTCGGTTCTACAAGTGGGTTGTTCTGGACGTAAGATAAAGATTAGTTTATTTCAGACAATTTTTAGATATTACATGTTTTCATACTACTAAAACTTTGTCTGACAGAGATTAAAGTAGGCAATGAAATTTAGCTACGCAGAACCTGCGGATTTAAGCTACGTTTTGAGCATGTACAATGTACATACATATAATTTCACAGGATAGGCCATGACGAGTCGTTACTGTTTAGACGTGGGCGGTGGTTCCTGATCATCAAAGACTCGGCTATTTTTCGATCCGGGTGGTCCTTAGACCTGTACATGACTTTCACAGTGAGAGGTACTTTGCCATCTACTGAAATATTAGAGTGGGAGGCCTGGAATGCTCTCCCATGGGAGTATCTGGAGTTCTATTTTTGAGGTCACGTACCTACATGCTCGTTGAAGCGCAGTCGCAGGGGGCGCTTCGTTTCACCTATGTACACACAGTCATGTCCATCCTGGCGACAAAGTTCACATCGAATTTCATATACAACATTTTTCTGTGTACAATCCCCCATGAACCCAGTTGAACATGTGTGGCATCTCCTACCCCCCGGACAGGCTGGCTTCGACATAGCGGATCGTACTAGTTTGTTTTTTATTTTTTCCTTGTTTTGCCACGCCACCCGTATGTCTAAGCCTGATCTTTTGACCTTACTTTTAATCTTGCACAGCAGCTCCTCGTCTATGTATGGTAGACAAAGGAACCCGTCAAACTGCGCTCGGCGCTGATGCCCATCAGCCGAAGGTCTTCTCTGTGCTCTCGCCTCTCGCAGAAGCCTTCGTAGAATGTGATTAGGGTACCCATTTTGTTGTCTACCATACATAGACGAGGAGCTGCTGTGCAAGATTAAAAGTAAGGTCAAAAGATCAGGCTTAGACATACGGGTGGCGTGGCAAAACAAGGAAAAAATAAAAAACAAACTAGTACGATCCGCTATGTCGAAGCCAGCCTGTCCGGGGGGTAGGACTAGGAGATGCCACACATGTTCAACTGGGTTCATGGGGGATTGTACACAGAAAAATGTTGTATATGAAATTCGATGTGAACTTTGTCGCCAGGATGGACATGACTGTGTGTACATAGGTGAAACGAAGCGCCCCCTGCGACTGCGCTTCAACGAGCATGTACGTGACCTCAAAAATAGAACTCCAGATACTCCCATGGGAGAGCATTTCCAGGCCTCCCACTCTAATATCTCAGTAGATGGCAAAGTACCTCTCACTGTGAAAGTCATGTACAGGTCTAAGGACCACCCGGATCGAAAAATAGCCGAGTCTTTGATGATCAGGAACCACCGCCCACGTCTAAACAGTAACGATTCGTCATGGCCTATCCTGTGAAATTATATGTATGTACATTGTACCTACATGTGTGTATATGTGTTGTGCGAACTCCTTTGAGATATGTATTAGTGATTTGGATTGTTTATTGATGTGCTTGTTTTCATTTGATTTGTATAGACTCACCTTCCACACGCGGTCTTCACAGATGTTAGGATAATTTCGTCTTAAACTGTCCTTACTTTCTTTCGGTCTAAAGCCTTTGTCATGATTTTCTAGCTTTATGAAGGTATCTAAACCTGATTATAGGTATTGTTATTGGCCGGTAGGTGTATCTAAACCTGTGTACTCATAGATAGAGTTTTCACCTTTCAACGGAATTATAATACTTTGTTACAGTGGTACGATATCGATTTTGTCACGAACTGATGTACGTAATTTTGTAGAGGCAGTTGGAACGCGATGCGGCGAAACGAAACTATTGTTTATCTTGATTATATATGTTCGACAAAGGCCAGTGGCCGAAATATCACATATTTTCTGTCAATAAATTACATTTTTCGGCACTTTGTTTTATTCAATATCGAGGATAGGTCATGCTTATATATTTTCAAATAACTATTACAATGTTCCTCGCACAAGCACTTAACTCCATCAATAAAAAAAAACTTAGCTATGTAAATCTTAATTTCTTCTGATAAGAGCAATTGACATTGAAAATGTGCATTGTTTTTCATTAAAAACAGATTATATATTGCGGTAAAGTGTCTTTATTTTAGTGGTCGCATTTTACTAAGAATGCGGCATACACACCGCACACCACCGTCAATGCCGCAACGCAGCTTAGATTTCGAAAGTAAACATTTATCCTCGCCCGAGACAGCACGATATATACCGTATAATCATAGTTCATAACATCCCTACCGCACGGATGCCAGCGGTATTATCTGGAGCTGGACCTTTGATCATCCGACCGTCCATTCCATGCGCGGTCTAGCCCTCCGCCTTGGTGCTATGCAGCAGCCTGATCAACTGGGTGGCCATGCGCAGTTTCCTCCATCCCCAGCCGCGCGTGCGTGCCGGCCTCTCTGGCACCCTCCTCTGAGCGGCCAGCGCCAGCCGCGTCCACTGGCACGAGCAGCGGCCGCGGCACCGGCAGCACACGAACATGGCCACCACGCAGTCGGCCGTCAGCGTCAGCCGGTCGTGCGCCAGCGCAAACTCCACCTGGCACCAGGCGCCGCGCTCGGCCGCCTCTGTGACCAGCGCGCGGCTCTCGGCCGCGTCCAGCCGGCTGTAGAGCAGCCGCTCGGCCAGGGGCGGCGCGCCGCGCGCCACAGACGCCGCGCCCACGCCGGCGCCGGCCGCCGTCGTCTCCACCTCGATGCCCTCCTGCCACTGCTGATCGTAGTGCTGCAGCTCGCCCGTCACCTGCGTGGGGTCAGCCTGGGGCGGCGGCGGCGCGTCGCTCCGGCGGCGCCGCTCCCGGGCCAGTCGGCAGTGGTGGTCCCGCACCCAAGCGGCGTGCAGCCGCAGACTGGCACGGGTCTGAGGAATAAACTCGTTAATGTTCAATGGCGTTACATCCAAACTGTAAACATTCATTACCAATAATTAAGCCTTACTTTACTCTCATTCTCAGCTCACGGTGTAGAACACATAGCAGCGGCCCACCTTCATAAGCTCGTTGGTGCTGTGTTTGCTCTTCTGGACGCAGCTGAAGTACTTGCGCAGGCAGTGGCTGTAGTCGGTGACGGGCCGGTACTGAGTGTCGCGCCGCTCCGCCAGCTGCGCCGTCTCCGTCTCCAGCTGCCGCAGGCGCTCCAGCAGGCGGCGCTTGTCACACGCCTCCTCCAGGCTCAGACCCTCGATCAGCCACGGTTTGACGGCGGCGGCCGGCGGCGGCGGCGGTGGCGCGGCGGCCGCGTCCCCGGCCGCCGGCTCGGCGTCCTCGCTGTCACGGTCGGCCAGCCGCAGCCGTTCCCACTTCCTCAGCAGCCGGCTCGGCAGGTCGGTCGGCGGCGCCGCGGCCAGCTGCAGCTGCCGGCGCGCCTCCGCCAGCAGGCCGTCCAGCTGCCTCTGCTGGTCGGCCAGCAGCCGCCGCCGACTGGCCAGCTGCGCCAGGCGCGGACGGCAGGCGGCCTCGCTGCGGCTGCGCCAGCGGCTGGCGAGTCGGCCACGCAGAGCGCGCCACTGCCTCTCCTCCAGCCGCTCGCTGGCGGCTATACAGGCCTCCAGCTGCTGAAAGGCGGCGACCAGAAGCGGTCGGGAGCTCGAGGAGCGCTTCAGCAGGACGGTGAACTGCCGGCGGGCCTCCTGGAACGTCTGGCGCACGGCGGCAGCAGCGGCGGTGCGCGGGCCTACCCTGGTGACAGTGCGGCCGGCAGCTTGCTCCATCCTCCACTGCTACCACCAACAGGTCAGTAACGATAGTCTGACCACCGCCAGCGCTGGAGGCTTGGTTACTAGCTTGGTTTGGCCTGGTTTAGCATATGTTGCGGTCTTTATGCTATAGGTATATGTACATACATACAGATAACCACATTTATGTGCCAGGTATTTTTATTATTAACAATGCTGATGGGCTACACTAAACATTAGGCGCTTATGGTGATCGAATATGTTACAAGTTCGCACAAACTTCATGCGATTCGTAGGACGTAGATAGTTTGTAGGTAGGTACTTATCTACCACAAACCCATGTACCAAGAGGTCACCGACTGAAGCTTCCAGGGCACTAGAATCGCGCAATGGGCATTAAAAAACGAAAGTTACTCTAAAAAAAGATTCTAACGTAGGTAGGGTAGTGCACAATACGAATACAGAAGTTACCCGAAGATCTGAACAAGCACTCCGGTCAGCACCACCAGCGCTGAGGCTCAATTGTTAAAGCAAAATACAAGCAAAATAGGTACAAGAACCCCAAGAACCTTTAAAATGCCTGCGTTATGACCGGACAAATATGAACTAAAATCACTGTCTCGTGTTGTTTTTGCTGTCCCGCTTCCCGAAAAGTTTATTTTTCATCATTTCGGTCGCTTGCTATGCTGGGACGAAACTGTCGCGAAAAATGTCTTAACCCTCGCCCGTAAACGGCGATCTGCCACCTTCGCCCATGCAGGGGGGGGGGTTGGTGCGACCCCCCCTTGGCGTTTGAAAACGGAGCGTCGTAGAGCTTAGCGGAAAAGACCAACGGATTGCTCTCGCCGAGATCTCGCGATTGGTGGTATATTTTTTGGTCCTAGGTCAACATTTGACCTACTTTTGACCGGTCAAAGGTCAAATTTTCGGAAAAATAGACTTTTCAACTTTCCGCGGCGATTGCGGCAAAACGGTGGGAGATATCGACTTGAAACCTTCACTATCGTGTTCCTTGATCAATTCTCTATCGTTTGGTATGTATTTCGTTTCACTAGCTCTAAAAATGGCGCGTTGGGAGCGCCGGAAGTCGGCAAGGTCACAGTCGGCGGCAGAAATTCGAAAAATCAAAATTTAAATTTTTGAAATCTTATTGTATTTTTGGATTTGGAAGGTCCATTTGCTCCCTATAGAAGCTAATATTGCTGCATATTCCCATTGAGGTGACAAGAATTAGCAAAATAGTGGTTCGGGCGTTTTTCAAAAATAGTACCGGACGCTGTTCCTCTTGTGACGTCATAGCTCCGTGACCTGACCTGACCCGGTCAAGTTTCTTATACCATATGATAGCCAATACTTGCCCCAACATGCATGGGAAGTTTCATCACGATCCATCAACCGATGTCCGTACCACCGGCAGGAAACCTCGGGCGTTGGCACTCAGTTTGTGAAAATCCGGCCGGAGGCTGTTCCCTTTGTGACGTCATAACTCCGTGACCTGACATGACCCGGTCAAATTTTTTTTATCAAAAGATGCGCAAGGTTTGCCTCATAAGGTACCCAAAATTTGGCGGCGCTGCGCGCCGCCGTTTTTGCACTATTTCCGAAAAACCTCGGGGGGGGGGGTTGCACCAACCCCCCCCCCCTACATGGGCGAGGGTTAACCCGGCACCGCCTGGGCTATTTCCGTACCAACGACAGCCTGGGGGGGGGTCGGATCCGACCCCCCCTGTTATCCCAAGAACCAATGGTCCTATCGAGCCCCGCTAGGCGGCGTTTGAAAGATCTCTACGAGAACTTCCCAAAGCACTCTTAAGATTTTAAGAGTGAGGTCAACTTTCGGGTCAAGATCAGGTCAAAGGTCAAATTCTGGGGTTTTGCATGATTAGGCTTGCGGACAGCGGAATCGATAGCTGCTGCTCGAAACTCACCAAAAATCACATCAAAGACCTAGTGAAGGTACCATGTGCGTATAGGGGTCATACTAAGTACGGGTCAAGGTCAGGTCAGGTCACGAAAGGTCACGGTTTTCACTTTCTGCTACATGGGCGTGCGACACATGTTTTATGGCTTATTTTTCACGCCGAATCCGATGGTAATGGTTACCTACATGTGACCCCAAGTCACTGTGCTGGTGTTAAGTGTGCATTGTAAGCATAAAAATCGTTTATACCATACAAAACTAAACGAGGGCTAAGAAAAAAGTCAATTTTTCAACTTTTTACTTTTAACATAAAAATGCACTTTTCTAGACGAGCATTGTCCCAGGAATCTAGTAGTGGTGCCATTGGTTTTCACATACGATATTCAAAAGTGCCTCTAATTTGCAAAAATGCTTATGACGTCACCATGCCCAATGCATGTTGGAGCTATTTTTTACAATTTGGGGGTCAAAAATCAAGATAGAAAGTTGAAATTGGGACAACTTATGTTCTAATAGAGCTCTATAACATATATTCCGTTTTTTAATACCTATCAAAAGTTTGGATTTTATAAGCTGTTAAAAAAAAAAAGTTTTTTGAATTTCTAGGGGTGAAAAACGCATTTCATGGAAAATCCGAGATAGCCATTTTAAAGAACACGTTGAGCTGCGTCTGTTCATGTCCCTAATTTGCAATTTGCTTTAAACCTTGCTCTTGGCGATTTTTAAACATTTACCACTTTTTGACTGAAAACGCCATGTAGTTACCTACATCACTGAAATCGATATACCTACCTAAAAAATGGGAAAAAATGTTCTTAAAAATTACACAGGAGATAGAGGTGGCAAAATGTGGACCCTCGACTCGGAGGGTGCTTTCCCCAATTTCTAGTACCTACCAATTAGTTCCATATAATGTTGAACTCAATGGGCAGTGCCAATTGCAGTTTCAAATCAGTCCCAAATGATACCAAATGCATTGCCGCGCGTGTTAACCCGCGCCGGGCCGGTGCTCTGAGATTCCGCGCCGGGCCGGGGGGGTGTCTGAACACCCCGCTTCTAACTCGGCTCCTGGACCAGGTAGCTACACGTGGTAACCGGCAATCGAAAGAACGTCCAAAATAAGGATGAAAACACTTCGGTCATTTTTTCGGTCAGGTCAAATGTCAGGTCACCAGAGGTCACCAAATGTAAAATGTTGACTATTTCAGCATTTTTGAAACTGCCAACGGCTATCTCGAGAACCGATAGAGCTACAGCGCCGCGGAAAAGCGCATTCGATAGCCCTTTTACAGACCTTTCTGAGCAATGTTCTCAGATTTGACTTCAGGTCAACGGTTTAGCCTCCAGAGGGCAAAAACTCCAAAATAGCCGTTTTTACGAAAAGCGTTTTTTCGGCAATAACTTTTGACTCACAAGAGCCATGACATTACATTTGCCAGCATCGTGTTCCTCTCGTCGAGACGCGTCGAATGAACTATAATTTGACCTTGAAAGGTCAACTTGAAAATTTGCCCTCAGGTCAAGGTCATGACCTGACCGGAAAAGGTCATGTTGTATATCAGTTCATCGGCAACGTCAAGCCGAACACATCTAGGGCATTTTCAGCGCTTTAGCACGCCTCTATCAGAAGTTATTAGCGAAAAACTGTTAGATTCTGTTCGTGACCTGAGATGACCTCGGGGACATATCGGGGGTCACAGTTGCCATTTTCTGGTTCAGTCAGTGTGTCAATTTCACCTACATCTTGATGTTTGAGAGTGTCTAGAATAGCGTTCGTGCAAAACAGACGCTTTTCAATTTTCTCCCATTGACTTATAATGGAGAGGCCGCAAAATTGACCTGACCTTAGGTCACCGATATCAAAATTCCGAGACGAACATTTTATAGATAGTGTTGCTCTAATCAATCGCTGAAAGTTTCAAGGCAATCGTTCAGTCGGTGTAGCTATGACGAGCATTCTTATTTTTTTCTGAGGTGAGGTCACTTGGCGTGACCTGGTGACCTGACCTAAGGTGACCTTGGTCTGAAATTTTCACAACATGTGCGGAAAAGATGTACAAACAGGTGTGCCAAAAACGGCGGCGCTCTGCGCCGCCGTTTTTGAGATATCTGCGAAAAAACGCAGGGGGGGGGTTTCAAACACCCCCGGCCCGGCGCGGGTTAGCATTTGGAACTACAGGGTGGGGCAGCATAATCGGGAATAAATATCAAACGGGATTATTTGGTCATGAATTTAAAAATATAGCTCCAAGCACTATTTTAACAGCATCCCATCAATCGGTCACCTTTACCTATCCCTCATCCTATTTGACCGCCCTTCGCGTCGATGACCTTCTCAAGGCGGGTCCAAAAGCACGCGCATGCACGTGCAGCCTCCTGCTTGTCCATGATCGCCCATCAGCTTCGTACCTTGCACTGAAGACCGTTTTTACTGATGATAAGTTATTCATTAAACTTCTACCAAAAAACGCTCCATATAAAGAATTTGGTCGGATTTAAATCGGCGGAGTTGAAGGACCAGAAGTTTTTGGTTCATCTCAGGTGGAGGTGCCCTACACAATAACATGTCGTCCTCACTGCAGTACCAGCACGGACAGAGTCCTCGTAAGACGTGATCTGGACCGTCAGTGATCCTCTCTTCCGACGACTCCACGTGAGTCTGCCAGAGTGTGGATGTATTTACCAGAGGTGCTCGTTTTATCCGGGCTCGATGAAGTAGGGTGCACCACGTGCACCTCCCTTGAAGACCACCCATAGGTCCATCACCTCAACAGGATGTTTACTTTGCATGACCGCTGCAATATTCTCGATACAATCCCCTATATGGCATGCCATTCTTTTTTATCGTATTCCAGTCGGTGATAAGATTTTTGGTCGCTGAAGTTTTGAACATTGTTTCTTTTTAATATGCTCAAGAGCTTCTTCCTTATATTCAAGTGAGTCATCTTGTATGTCCTCTGCTAAGAGTTATTTTACGACGATTACGTTAACTTTTTGTCCTAAGTATCCCCACACAATCCTTATCGTCCGTGATAACACGTTGACCTGTCCAGCAACCTTTACGTGGAATGGCATTGTTTTAAACAAAATGTTCTTGTTTTACTCGTTTAACATTAGTGTCTATGGGCGCGCGCAAAGCACTTGGAGCACCGTCGAACTATTTTGCTGCTCTTTTCCAGGAAGTTGCATGCTCATGGATGTAGTCATGTCAGATGATGCACAACTTTTGGGCGTTTCATTGCCATGATATAATTTATCAAAATAATGCCATGCCTACTCATGACCAGAGCCCAAAAAGCATTCCCGATTATGCTGCCCCACCCTGTATTTGGGCCGCATTTGGGACTCATTGGCACTCGATTGGGACTGCCGGCCAGCGGCGGATCCAGCGGGCGGCGGGGGAAGCTGGTTGTCTTCGCCCCGTTTCGCCGGCCGGCCACAGGGTGCGCTAGCGTCGACTGCGCGCGGCGGCAGCCGGGCGGGCGGCGCTGAAAGAACGTAATAAAATGACAACATAAAAATGTTTTATCTTACATATCTCCGCTCACATTAGTCGCAAAGATTTGTTCTTGGATTCAATCGAAGGCGCTTTCAACAAGCTATGTTGCTATGCAAGGTTTATGCCCGGATATAGGTAGTCGTCAAATGAAGTTATTAGTGTTTGAAGCCGTTTATTTGTCCTATTATTTCGCATTTTGCTACGTTTAGTTGTTGCCTCCTCTTTACCAGCCCTATCAACCGACACGCCATGTTGCTATGCATCCTTTCTGCTAGGATATGATAATTTAAGGAAGTTATTACTTATTGGTGCTTGGAGCCGTTTGTTTATCCTATTATTTCGCAGTTTGCTACGTTAATTGCTGCCTTCTCTATTCCTACGGCTGGTATCATTTTGACCCTCGCACTTGATCCCCGGTATGATGGCGACCTCATGATGGCGAGGTCAGGAGTCCGAAATGACCTCACGTGACCAGGGGTGTCGTTTTCGGAAAATGATTGGTAGAGCCCAAAGGCGGCGGACGTCCATATATGACGGGGGGCTTACCAAGGTAGGATACCCCCAAATCTGCCTTTCTCATCGAATTTCGGCCACTTATTTTTCCGTTTTGATCACTGACAACTACAAGGCAGACTAATTTTTTTTTTTAATCTTGGAAATCTAGTCGCTCACCGGTGACCGGACTCGATGCACACAATGTGCAGTTATAAAGGCACTATTATAGTGTCAGCGGAACACATGCCATTCTCAAAGAATCCCACGCCGACTAAAAAAGACTGTTGAGCTGAAAGGGGCACCCGGCAGGAAATAGAGGTGGCAAAAGGTGAAAATTTTGGGAACCAGACTCGAGCCAGACCCGGCTGCGAGTTACCTAAGTGTGGAACTACCCAGCGCCGAGCCGGCCGGATGACGTCACACCACGGCCAGTGCCGGCGCAGCGGCAGACTGGCCGAGATTGGCATGGTCTTAACTTGGCGAAGAGGCATCGAACGCCAAACTTCTGCTGCAGCTATAAATCACATTTCATGTGTTTCTTCCATGTGTATGAGCTATTAAGTCCTTCGAATACCTAATGTGTAAGTGAGCGTACCTGCATTTAGCAGTGTGTGCTATGCTATGTGGATTGAAAACTGGGGGCACATCCGACACACTGCGCAATGGATTCTGATATTGCTTGGCTGATTCTGGTTTTGTGTCTTCGCACGAACCATTGAAAGGGAGGACGTCATTTTTAAAGGTTGTCAGGTGCACTCAAACGTTTTAATAAGCAACTGCTAATTGAATTTCTGGCGAGGGGTGGTGGAACGTTCTGTTCACAAATGAGTATCTACCTACCTAGTGCCTACCTACATTGGCAAATAACTTGGTCGCGGTCAATTAGGCATGATTCACGATGTCCCTTATCTTTTATTAGACTTATTAAGCCCAATGTGCAGCATTTGCGTCTTTTCACGTTGCATCGGGTAGCAAATGAGAAAATTTGCCTCTTCTCCACAGCCCTCAATTAAAAAAAAACGTCCTTTTCCTTATCACACCATTCCATAACATAATTTTCAAACATGGGTATCCTCCCCACAAAAAAAAAACTGAAGCAGTTTCATTCGGCTCCAATGCGCCGCTCACCCAGGGAGACGGAAGTGTTATATTCTCGGCGGTCCAGTCTGCATTCTGCAGCACAATTAAACTTGGCGGACCCCCAGCGCACGACTGAACGATTCGTATTGTTGTGACTTGTGAGTGACTGTGACGACCGACCCCCACCGGACACGATTTGGTAGCCGAGGTCTGTGACGTCAGCCGGGCGTGAAGTTTTCCCTTCACCATAGGCTTTACACACAAACTGGCCAAAGTTCAAGCCAGGATAGCCCGGCCTGAAAGTGCAAAAATGATTAAAGTTTGCCCTCATTAGATTCAGTGCTTCATTTTATAACTAAAAACGTCCATTATTAGGCCTCAATGAAGGTACAAAGTACTCAAAATCGAAATTCAAGAAGATGCTGTCCGAGCACAATCTGGTAGCATCACGTGACTTCTTTTCAGCAGATTATAGATAATTTCAGGATATATTCACACGATTGCTGCCAAAACATCATAATAATACATTTGCAGCATTTATTACTTCCGTTAAAGTCATAACCTCGTAAAATGCAAAGTGTATCATGGTAGTCACGTGACCAAAGGTATAACAGGGGGTTGGGACAGACACTCAAAGGATTTCGAGTTTATTATTTAAATTATATAATTTTCATGGTGGAATTGAAAGATTCTATTTTTTCCTAAAAGCATACAAATTTTCGTATGTAAAATATTTTCCTTACGGGTGAAATTCTCCATATAAGAAGTATCAGTGACGTCACCAGGGCTTTACTACGGCTTTACTCAAAACATCGGACCTACCTGTTTCTTATAGGTATCTTGGTGACGACAGCAAATGAATTCACTGGTGGTTTCGGAATAATTAACAGGCGGCGCAGCCCAGTGCCTCTTACAATGAATTACAGTGGCGAATGCACTATTGCAGAGAAGAAATGGATTGAGCAGATGCCCAACCTCGCTGTATTATCAACTAAACATTAGATACGCTTTACATTTTAATCAGGCAATCATGGAAGCAAACGACTTGCGAGTTGCGACCCTTCCGCCTTACTCGGCAGAATGCCCCTGAGTCGGCTAAACTACACTGCATCTCTTCAAACCCTAAGTATTTTACAATTTACCACTCAGCTATGCAACAGGCTTATAATTCACTGCTAAAGTCTCAACTCCTTTTCCCCTATCATCTTCTTGGCACCGTCAATCGCCATCTGCGCTGCCCACTGTCCAGCAAATAATCCGGCCGTCTCCAGTCCTCTGACAGGGGCTTCCAAACTCAAGCGAACTCGCCGAAGTTTCGCCATTCAATGCGCAGGATCTGTACAATTCAGTTTGAGAGCCTCTGGGTTGGCTCCGCTGCGCCGTTGGTCCGGCCGACCCCACCAAACACGATTTGGCAGCACTGTAAAGACGTCTGCTGGGCGTGAAGTTTTCCCTTCACCATAGGGTTTACACACAAACTGGTCAAAGTTTGAGCCAGGATATACTAGTCTAAAAATGCAAAAAACGAACAAATTTTGGCATCAATAGATTCAGCATTTCATCGTGTGCCTCAAACCGTCCATCATTTGGCCTCAAAGGAGGTAAAAATTGTTCAAAATCGAAGTTGAAAAGATGCTTTCTGAGCACATAATCTGGTAGCAATCACGTGACCTGCTATAAGCAGCTAATCGATAATTTACAAACATAATTATTAAAGGGACCCTCCCACCTTCAAAAAAGTTAATGAATTGGCATGAAAGTGATGTCGCTCGGTTCAGAAAGAGCAAAAACGAATATCTACTAATGTTTCATCGAAAAATATTCACCGGTTTTCAAGATATTAGACTTTTACTTTTGTTTACTTTTTGGGATCTCCGCTGTTCCTAGCGACTTTATTTGAAAGTGCGGCATTTGTTTCGCGCAAAGCAGCATATACCACCGCGCGCTACAAAACGTTTTAGTCAAACATTTAACGGACGTTCGAAAGCCTGATGACGTCATCAGATTCCCGTAATGGTTAAGAGATAGGGACCACGCTGGTCCCACCCTGCAAGTAAAGGGAAGAAATTTCTTGAACACCATAAAGCTGCGGGGGTTGCGACCAGGATAAATGGTGGTTTCTGAGCCTGGCCGCAAACTTGGCTATCTCAACTCAAAACTAATGTTAAGGTGGGAGGGTCCCTTTAATATGCTGCTTTAAATAACATTAATCATTCATTTTGAGCTTTCAGTACTTTAAATAAGGTCAAAACATCGCAAAACACAAAAGTTAATACAATAGTCACGTGGGTGTCAGGAAATGTCACAGGTGCGTCAAATTTGTGACTGGGGCTTTACTTTCAAACATCGGATCTACCTGTTTCTTATAGGTATCTTGGGTCCGGCCAAGTACGCGAGTGACGTCATGCTATAAGCGTCATCCCCCGACCAAAGTCACCAATCAGAGCCCTAGAATCGACTTAAAACGCACATGCTTTTGACCCAAGACAAGCGACAAATGACTTTGACTGACATCCAGATGGCCTTCAACGACCTGGTGGAGGACCACCCGGGTTATCGCATCCTATATACTGATGGGTCCAAAATAGGAGATTCCGCTACCTGTGCTTTCACGATAAATAATGCCTTTTTCTCGTTTAAGCTCCAGGACGGTTTGTCCATATTTACTGCGGAATTGGTGGCTATAAGAGAAGCGATCGGGTATGTTCGCGCAAAAAGCATTCCAAAAGCCCTTATTTGTACGGACTCTTTGTCCGCTATCAGGGCCTTGAAAAATAAAAATGACGATCATCCGATTCTGGAAGCTATTCTAGAACTAAACCCACCAATGTATGTGCTGGCTTAGAATGTACCCTAGTCTGGATACCAGGTCACAGCGGTATTGGTGGCAATGTGAAGGCCGATTACTGGGCCAAAAAGGCACATGATAAACCAAACGTGACAAGGGTCGCGGTAGGACCGCGGGAATACATACCTATGGTGAAAGACCGCGTAAGGGAACTCTTTTCGAGGCTGTGGCAAGATTACCGCAACACCCAGTTGAAGGTCATCAAACCGAACATTGGTTTCTGGTCATCATGTGTACGTGAAAACCGCAAGGAAGAGGTTGTACTTTGCCGGCTCAGGATAGGGCATACTGTACTTACTCACTCACACATCATTGACCATGATCCAGCGCCTGTGTGTGAGGTGTGTCGTTGCCAACAAGACGTGGGACACATTCTCCTTGATTGTCGACAATATCGTGTGGAGAGACTGCGTCTGATCTCAGCCTGTAGGACCAGAGGCATCCGCCCTACAGTGGAGAACTTGCTTGGAAATGATTGTGAAGTACTTGATGCTCTGTTCTTGTATCTTCGACAGTGTAACCTTCTAGATAAGCTGTAACCATACCCGTCCGTGGATCTCCAATGTAGCACTTCTGATTACAGTGTGCACTCAAAAATACTAGTTTTAGGAAATCGAAAGTGATCATTGTCTGTCATTATCTTTCCGGACCGGATAGTGATCGATCGCAAAGTTGTTTGGTCGTCGTCCGTCTGTGTGTTTGTGTATTCATAGTCCTGTCAAAACTGTCTTGTTCACATCTGCGTACTTATGTCTTTAAGCGCTCAATTCCTCTGTGAGACACGGTGCTCTTGCGCACCTGTCTCTAGTCCTTACTACATCTCAACCTTATTTTTTACTTATTTTTTGTTGGTTTCTGTTAAGTTGTAACTAGAAATACTGTAGCGTTTGTTTTTCCCATTTTTTGTTTAGCCTTAGAGGCCGCTTATTCCCGCACTTAGTAAGTAGCTCGAATGTAGACGCTAGCATTTCGTAGTTTACCCTCCCGTTGCAAATCCCACCTCGCAATATCTCTATCCTGTTTACTCTATACTATTACGTGATATACCTTGCTTAGTACCGCTTAGTACCCCTCTTTCACGGAAAAGGGAAGTGGCAAAGTTAAATGCTATCAACATCTACCAAAACGGAAGAGACTAAAGTTTAACGCTACCAACAAGACCGAGGTGACTAAAGTTTAACGCTACCAACAAGACCGAGTTACAAGACCAAGAACAAGACGACCAGTGAAGTTGGACGCCTGGGTCTCGAGGCTGCGCGTCCTAACCCAGCAAGCAAGCAAGCAAGGTAACTCGCGACCCGGCTGGACATTTCTGGAACCAGTCAGACCCGGTATAAGTTGGAATCGGAACCAGTTGGACGGGCATATTTTAACCCTCGCCCTGTCAGGGCATTTTTCATAACACGGCCTGGCAGGGGGGGGGGTCGATGCGACCCCCCCCCCTCGCGATTGGCTCCTATGGCACCTAGAAACACCAAATTTGGTAGGTAGGTGGTCCCCCTGGAGATCTCGCACCTGTGCAAATTTGGTTGCTCTAGGTCAATATTTAGGGGGGTTTTGGGGGGTATAAATGTAAAAATTTCGCTAAAAACAGGTCAAACGTTTTTTCGCTTATAACTTTTGATCTAATTAAGATAGAGCAAAAAGAAAAGCACCAGTGAACTCAGCACGTCAAGGCGCGTCGAATGATGTACTTTTTAGCTTGCTGATGTGTGCTTAAAGTTTTTCTTAAATTTTAAGTAAACTTAAATTAATAAATTAAGTTAAAGTTAACCAAATTGCATCATATCGCATATCATTCGATTCGGCTGATCACCAGGAACACAATGATACCATTTTTTAAGCTCTAGCGTCATTATGTGCCAAGTTATTGGCAAAAACGTCATTTGACCTCAGTTGACCTCATTTGACCTGACCCATGGATAAGTACACCAAACAAAGAAGCACCAAGTTACCTGCTGTTAAGTACTGAGGTTTCAAAGCACAAAAGTGATAGAACGAAGCGGATATCTCCAGTATTTTCCGAATTTAGTATTTTCCCATAGGCTTAACATTACGACGTAATGACCTCTAACTGACCTCAGGTCAGTGACCTCAAAAAACCCGAACTATATGTTATACAACTCGGTGAACTTAGCACATCCTGAAAGTTTGAAGGAAATCAGTGCAAAACTGTGAGTTGGACAGGTGCAAAAAGAAAATTGAAATTTGACCATGACCTTGTACCGGTTTTCTGACCTGGTGACCTGACCCAAGGTCACCGGACCTGAAATTTTCAGATCATATGTAAAAAGGTTGCCCCATAGGCTGTGCCAAATTTGGCGGCGCTGCGCGCCGCCGTTTTTACGCTATCTTCGAAAAACCTTAGGGGGGGTCGCATCGACCCCCCCCCCTGCCAGGGCGAGGGTTAACCCGCGCACCGACGGGGGTCTGCGCCAACTTCGCACCGAGGGGGGGGGCGGATGACCGCCCCCCCCTGAGATCTCGAGAACGAAGCAAGATAGCGACAAGCGGTAAACGGCATCGGATGCGCACGGACAAGGTCTACAATTTTTACAAAGGTCATTTTTAGGTCAGGTCAAAGATGACGTCACAGGGGTCGAAAAAGTCAAAATGGCGGCGCTAGATATGGAGAGAGTTTTTCTCGAATAACTTTCGAATTAGTTAAGATAGGAACAAACTAAGGGCATCATCGTGATCCTCTCGTCAATCCGCATCGAATGATATATTTTGACCTCGAAAGGTCAAGGTCAAAGGTTGACCTCAGGTCACGTGACCTCGAGGTCATCATGTATATCATTCGATGCGTCTTGACAAGCTGAACACAATGAGACCATCCGCGCGGCTGTATCTTGTTCCTGTACGGAGTTATTGGTAAAAAACATTTGGTGACCTTTGATGACGTCACATGACCTTACAGCTGCCCAACAGAAAAACAGACCTCAAGGTAGTGAAGGTTGATTCATGTATATGAAGTCATGTATAGTATATGGGGCCATTCCGACCCGTTTTAGTGGTAAAAACAGGGAGTTGATTTTTCCCCATTGACTTATAATGGGGAGGTCGCGAAATTGACCTGACCTTAGGTCACCGATATCAAAATTCCGAGATATACAAATTGTAGCTACTTATGACCTAATAACATCCTGCGACTTTCAAAGGCCTCCGACATCTACTGTGGCTCTAGCACGGTGACAAAGTTGCAAAAAAGTGACTTGAGGTTGGGTCATTCAAAGTGACCTGGTGACCTGACCTTAAAAGTTAGGAGGTTCAAACTTGCACACCATGTGTAAAATTGATGAGAGAATAGTCGTATCAAATTTCGCGGCGCTACGCGCCGCGGTTTTCCCGCTATCCGCGAAAAACCTCAGGGGGGGCGGATATCCGCCCCCCCCCGTCGGTGCGCGGGTTAAGGATTTTTTACTGCGTCCCAAAGGTGTCATACGGCACGTGTTTCGATCGGAAAGGGCACATTGCAAGCGAAATATAGTAGGTATAATGCAAGTGAGATAATGTACAGACAGATATTACTCATTGTGTACAGAATGTGCTGGTGAAGGGGCAGCAAGCGGGATATTGGGAGCAGGCTGTTGTAATTGCTTTTGGCCAGTATCGAAATTCGCAATTGTGGGACGCAGTGGTCCAAATTTCGCGAGCACTACGTCCCAAAGGCAGGGGGCTGCGTCCCAAAATGGGACGCAGTCAGTGTGTTAAAATATGCCCTGAGTTGGACCCGTTCCCCAAAAGTCAATTAATACAAACCATTTGTAGAAATCATTAGCTGCATCATGTAAAACAGCCTTTCCCCACTGGGAATACTTATGAGCTACAGTGTGGAAAGGAACATGCATGAGCAAATGTTTTCTTTCCATTCACTTCATATTTTGCAATCAGGCGTAGTGTGCAAGATGTATAATGGTTTATTGCAAGACCCGGTTGGACCTGTAGGGTAAGGTGCCTAATTAGCAACCCTTTCCGATTTGCGACCTACCTCCCTACAGAAAAACTGGCAGGAGAAAACGGGGTAAAAACATCGTCAAAAGGTCAGCCATACTTTGGTTATCAAATTAAATTATTTTCCGGTCGTCGATGTTTCTGGTGGGACGTTTCAGGTGCGTTTAAATAAAAATGTCGAGTTTCTTATCCAAAACGTGTGTGTTTGGACCCTCTCTGATGAAAAGCGATGCACATTAGGATGATGCACCTTTTTTATTCTGAATCGACATTCCTTTTTCAATTGATTGCCGTTTTCCCATAGTGAATCGCTCAACTGTGCACAGCATGGCGGTTAAAAATGTGTCGCAACTCATATTTCCTATTTGCGCCTGACATGGTCGCAAATAGCTCAAGAAGGGAAAGAAAGGGGAAAAGAGAGAAATGAAAATGAGGTGTTGCTGGCGCTTGCAATGTGTGGCAGGGGATGCCAAATGTCGTCACGGACTGCAGGGGTGCCGAATTCAGCGCGGACCTCGAAAATCATACGAGATAGCCCGCAAAATTTGGGTTTCCGCCTTCTTTTCGCCTTCGGTGCATCACGTGATCAGTTTTTACTTACGTAAATGTGTTGGATAAACGTTCCTGTTCGAGTGATTGAGTGCTTTGCGTATAGGTAACCTTTTCAGTGTCCCAAAATTGAGTTTTGTCTTGGGTGTCAGAGGGGAAAATTGCCCACCAAAAAGAGGAGAGAGTGGAAAACTGTTGATTCGGTTAGATCCAAAAAGAGTGAAAAACGACAAAAAGCATACATTTAATTCTAAGGTGTAGAATGCTTGATGCTAAGCCGGGCATCCACACAACTGTTTTTCTATAGGTAAAACAATCTAGGTTTTCTTGGTTGGGAGTGGAAAATTGTTCTTAAAAATTGGTGGTGAGAGTGGAAAATGAATTTCATTTGCATGTCGTTTGCCACCCAAATCGACAGATTTTGGGACATTGTACCTTTTTGAGATCATATTTCATCTTTTCAGGCGTCGCATTTTTTGCCATATGGGGAAACCCATAGACTTATTAGCGACCCTCCAGTCGCTAAT